>NC_056727.1:738109824-738307324 GCF_019279795.1 Protopterus annectens | reverse complement strand
ATTAACAACTCATAGCATTAATCTTATGCACTAACTGATAATCATATTGCAGGTAAGGTAGAGCTATACTTGCATTAGCAGCAGCAATAGCTCAGCAGCATGTATCTGCTGCTGCCATTGGAGCCTGTGCTCATATTGCTGTATGTTGCAGCCATACTGACCAGTGATGGAGGTACAGTCAGAACCTGATGTACCACCAGCACACAGACCAGCAATTTGTGAACCATTTCCATATGAACAGGGAGACTGTAAGAAACCTTGTTGAAAGTGCTGCCCAGAAGTGTAATAGAGGGGGCTGCATGGTATACATGTGGATACAAAATTATGTGTGGGTTAACCATCTGTGATACAGGGACATTTTATTGACTTACTGGACACATTAAGGCATCAAGATCAGGAATACTGAAGCAATTCCTCAAATATATCTTACAGTGAATGGGTGTGCATGCCTGGCTCTCCAGGATGGCAAAGGAGAGAACTAGCACCATGTGGGCCTGTTACACCATTGCCCATTCCCTGAGGTTCTTGGAGCCATAGATTATGTACCCATTGTTGTTAAGGTCAACTGCCATACATCACTCAAAAGGGCTTCAACTCCATTAATTACCAGGTGATCTGCAATTTTCGATGTACTTTTATAATGTGCCTGTGAGCCCTATTGGTACTTCCCATGATTCAGACATTTGAAATATGTCCATTCTATGTTAGACATTCTTGCAAGGGGCTTTCCCTCAGGATCATCTGATTGGTAAGTGAATGCACATGCAAGACAGACAGACCTATATACACAGGTACCATGCAAACAGGGAACAAACATATAAAATGCTGTTTTTGTATATTACAGATTATGTCTGATATACCTTAGAGCCCTGGTTAATGACCCCCATTCACATCACTAGACCATAAAGGAAAGGCCTTATAATGTACCATATGCAGAAATACTCAGTGTAGTGGAGCAGCTATTTGGCCTAATGAAAGAATGTTTCCATTGCCTAAACCTGTTAAGAGGGGCACTGGAATGGTCCAAACATCTGCAACAAGGTTTTTGTTGTGTCTGCCATGTTACACAACATGGCATTGCAGAAATAATTGGATCAGCAAGTTAACACCCTGGCAGGGCTTTTCATACCAGTCGCATCAGCAGCAAAAGGGCAGGAAGGAAAGTCCGGGAAAGAACACACAAAGGCTGTGGTTAGTAATGCTGAAGCACTGACAGGTAGAGTACATTGCAGCACTGGCAAATAGGCTGTGTCTGATCCACAACTATGGGCCATGATTCAGACATCACAGAACAAAATGATGCATGTGTTATTGCACCCAGATTATCAAAGGCAGTGTAGGGACTGGCTATTCTATGCATTAGACATCACCATACCCACATGCTAGATGATGGATATTGGTTTCAGTGTGTATCACGGAGGCTCCTACGAGGCATTTGCCAACACCTACCTCAGCATTACGAATTTCTCACTGTCTCTGTAGCCCATGTCACTGTGCACTTGATGCATGCTATCTTGTTATCCACAGGAAACACTAACCATTTCTACAATGCTGTAGATAGCAGCCAGTTGTGCCTGGATATCAGCCTGCACATCTGCTGGTTAATACGTTGAGCCTTATCAAGGATGGTACTAGAATCATGGTGGTGCCCGACTTCCCCCACATCTGGTCCCTTTGGTGAGTATTCATATCTCACTTGTGGTGCACATTTTGAATGCTGTGTGAGCTGTGGACACAAGTGGTGACCATGAAAGACTTTGAAATAGAAGTCCATCATTCCCTGATGAGGCCATGTGCTCATCATATGTTTCTATGAGGACCACTGTTGTGCTATCAGGCTATGCCATATGCTGCCATCATTGTCAGCCACAGGCACTATGCTGACATCAACCCTATGTTGACCTGTTGTGCTGGATGATCCACTGACCTCTGAAAGCAAGAACACACATGATGCCACTGTCTGCTCACAAATATGTGTCTATGCCCCTATAACCCCTGTTCTACTGTACCTAACATTACAATAAATCTATAACACACTTTAACAGACATACTTTGTCATGCAGATTGTTGTAGTTGCAGGACAGAGAAGTATAGATATTTATGTGACCTTAATTAGTCCTACCCTTCAAATATGCAGTGTAGTGGCCATACTATACCCTAGAGGACATTATTAACTTGCTGCTTCCACAACTGACACAGTGGTTGATACCAGCCCAGCTCCTACATCCAAGCTACTCGCAGATATGAGGGGCCGTGCTACCTCACAGTGAGTGAGACCAAGGAATGTTCATCATATTGTTCACTGCTGCAACAGGCTAAGTTATATGGTTTATATCCTGCCAAGGATATAGCAACCGGACCATTTCCAAATGTTCAGGGCACCTTCCACATGCGCAAACCATTACAAATATTGAGTTGCCTAAAAACACAAGTTTAAGCACCAAGCACTTCAGAGCTTTTCTGCCATGGAAGAGACCACTATTTTGAAGGCTTTTGAAGATTGACAACCGGCTTGTGCTGTGCCAGTGCTGGGAAGAAACTTTCACATTTTAAATGTGTTGTGTAAATGAACTTTTCTTATTAGGAAAATTGGTTTTATCTAGGAGTTTGTGTTTTAATGGACTGTCACAAGACTTAACTGTACTTTTAAATGGAATCGCACTTTTTCCTGTTAGTTTAAAAGTTATTAAAAGTAGTTTAAAACCATTTTTTTCTGTGGAGAAACTGATTATTTTATTGTTGGGGCTGTTAAACTGTATTAAAACACTTTCTACTTTGTTCTTATTAGGAAAAAAGTGACTTTTTTACAACTTTAATTTTTTATCAGCTTGTACTGCTTGGTTTTCCTCTGGAATGAGGCAACATTTTCAGCATGCCAGAGAACAGATTGTCAGTCCCACAGTCAATCCTTCTTCCAGCCACAAAAAGAAAGAGTTAAGCAAACAGTCTTTGACACCACAGCAGGCTAGCAACATGGCTCAGCTGCAGGTGAGTGACTCTGCTGTGGCAATTTGTTGTACCTCAATCAACTCATTTATTACCTCTGGTGTAGCACCTACAGTCGTTATGGACTAGAGGTTAGCCACATCCTCTGTGGCTGTTGGGGTCCCCTCAGTGGGCAAGGGAGAGCCATTAGTGTTGGTCCTGGGAGACAGAGCAGGAAAGTCTTCTCTGTTTTGTCAGAATATTGTGCCCATCCCTGGGGAAACTGCTGCTCCCATTAACAACCCCATTGGCCAAATTTTCCTGTCAAAAAGATGCAAAAAATGAAACATGTATCTGCTTCTGCTCGAATTTCTCTAAACAGGAGGAGTTTACTAGGTCTGGCTTACAGTCTAATTCAGGCTATTGACCCTTCTTATAAGGAGGTTTCTGGTAAAAGAAAAAGGGATGCCTCCTTTCATAAACAGATTCATGATTCTGAATCTGGACAGGAAGATGAAGGGCAGGTGTTGGGTTTTCTTCTCAGATTTCTAATTCAAATTCAGATGAGTAGAGAGTATCTGCTTCTCTTTTTCTGATACTATTTCCAAAATGTGCCAGTGTTTTCAGTGTGAGCAGTCCCTTAGGAAATACTATGAGCTGTTAAAAGTGGAAAAGTGGAAAGTGGAAATTCCACAACTTTTACCTATTTCCCCACTATCAGAACTGGAGAATGTATGTGTCACAGCTAAACACTTCTGTCTCCCTTAAGCGTCACAGCTGACTCAGCAAACAATGTTTACAGGGCAAAGGGGGGAAATGGAAGTCGATTGCCTGGTCTTTGTGTGCACTCATCTAAATACAAGTAACTACATCTTAGTAATACATATAGAATTCTAATCCATTGCCCCTAGTCTCTACTTCCCATTGGCTAAGAAGGTCAGGTAGTGCCTCTTCTTGTTGCTCTATTGATATTAGTATTGTTTAGTAGAGTAAGTGATGTCCATGGTATCATTTACCATCCTGGCAAGGCAGTGCAACCCTCCACTTTGTACTAAAGCACTCCCTGTGGTCCTTATTCAGGAAGTTCAGGAAGATTTTGGCATCCTTTTTGCACAATGCAGGAGCGCGTCTAGACTTGGCACCCTCACAAGCCATAGTTAGTGTGCAGGTTGCAAACTAGAGGAAAATGATTCATATCAGTGCAAATTGTAGGTATCATGTGGCATATGTGATTTATTTATTTTTATTTTATGTATTCAACATTTGCTTACTGGGAAAGTCTGACTGGACACAAGTCCTTTTCAGCGGAGGCCTGGGAAGAAAAGCTCCATGAGTAACAGTAAATTTTAATGCACAAATTACAATAATCAATAAAGTATAAAGTAAACAAAATGTAGTATACGTAAGAAAATACAAATTTGTTACATCATGGCAACAAAACCTAGTTTTTGAACTTAGCTAGTACTATTTGTAAAGTATGACTTATGTCAAGATATAAGGTTAAGACAGGCCAGTAGGAATAAAAGATTAAATACAGGGGAAGAAGTTGGATATAGTTGGGGTATACTGTGATGTATCAGAGAATTTATGAAGGGTTAGTACAGTGATGGCCAGCAAAGCAGTGCAACAGTGCCCAGTGCCACCATATAGTTGCATGTTACCAAATATTATGCTAGAATGGTGTTGGAGGGTGAAAACACAATGGCCTAAAGGTATGAGCTCCCATACCACCTATGTCACTGTTCATGTTTGTGACATAGTCACTCTGCAGGCCACAAGGCTGATTAATAAAGCAGCAACCCCATTGTGGTCATGGACCATCCCTTTCTGAGCAGTGCACTTCTCTCATTTATGTGTATGTACAGGTCACACTGTGCAGTCCAGGGCCTGGCAAAAATTGCTTTAAATGGGCAATTTAGAGATATTAACCCTAAACTGCCACATTAAAATAAATGCCATGCTACAAGGCTTGAAGATGAGCAATACAAATAGTCACAGCCATTGCTGTGCTCATTACCCTACGTAAATTTGCTGGAATATCAACTGGAACTAGTAATAAGATATGATTTTATCAGACAGAGGAAATACACATTTGACATCTGCTGTGGTAAGGGCAGACAAGACAGTGTCATGTGGGGAGAATCATCGGATGACAATAGGACTTTTTTCTGTGTTGTAGGGAAGTGCTCCAGTTATATCTACTGACTGGAAGGCACAGAGAGGTGAGTGATGGAGCTTTGAAGTACATAATCATAGTGCTCTACAGATTACAAGACTGTGGCACATTTAATAGGGTAAGGGGGACACTGGCCATATGCAGGCTGTGGGGACTGACTAGGTAAATATGAAATGCATTCTGTGGGGGCCCCACGGCCATCTACAAACAGGTGTGTGAAGAGCATAGAGAGAGTTGCAGTGATGGATGCCTGAGAACAGGGTTCAGGTGCAGACAGCAGTATCCTACCAAGGTATTTGCTGCGGAGCTTTGTTAGGTGCACTATGACCACTGTTAATCAGCACAGAGAGAGAGAACTGTGTTACAATGCACACTGTCTGCATACCTGTATCAGATGTGGGATGTAGTGAACAATTTGAAGTGGGAACAGAACAAAGGTTAACATGTTCTGGAGCATGTGATGACTGTGCTTTATTGGGAGCAGGTATGTTTAGGCTGGTGACAGGATGCTTGTCACAAAAAATGTTATCCCTGTACTGCTCCACTGGATTGTTATGGACCTGTCCTGAAATTTTGAGCTGCAATAAGGGTTGCACCTTATGGTGGTACATTTACCATGTGAGTGTGGGCTCACTACAGCCTCTGCTCTACATATTATGCGCCCTCTCAATGACCATATCTGTATGCCTACATTTATAGGATGAGACATGGTGCCTAAGGAGACAAAACACCTAGAGCAGTTCTCCCAGACAGAGATGGAAATGCTACTACTGACTCTCTCTGAGCACAGACAGCAGATACTGGAAACATATGAAAGTGATGAGACCTTCCATGACAGTGTGTGGCTTGAGCTAGTGGCAGAGGTAAATGCTGTTGGTGGAGACAGTCCATCAGGCCCACCTCAGGGTCACTGGCATGATCCTGTATGTCCAATAGATGGCTATGCCACTGCATAGGAGAGGATGGCTATGGGTTAAGGTTACACCATTGTAGACCCCCATGATATATGGTGCTAATAATGCCAAGGTTGTGAGTTTAATACCCTTACTGGCCAGCTGCTTTGTGTGCCTCCACGGTACAGTGGCAGAGCACTGGATTGCAGAGAACATGTACATAGGTTCATAGGTTCATAGGTTGGTACCAGGCTATCAGCCCTAGGGCCTATACAAGCCTAGCCATAACAATTCCCTGGCTATTACTTCCCTGGTCCCCTGTCTAACAGGGCAATTGACGTGATCCCTGGGGTGAATTTCCTATCTCCCATCCAATCATCAAGGTTCTTTTGAAGAGGGCCAAAGAGACACTCAGCTTGACATGTATGGGCAGTCTATTCCATAGTATGGGGAGTCTCTGGGTCAGGAACCTATTCCTCCAGCATGTTTTGTTCATTGTGATGACCCGGTTTAGATCCCTGGAGCATGTGGCTCTGAGGGAATTGGGATTTCTTTAAGTGTAGCATGTCCAACAGCTCTGGGTTTGACATGGCCTTGTATGTTAAGCAGAGATCGCCTCTGAGTAGGTGATGTACGACAGAGTATAGCTGGAGATTTTTTAGATGGTCAGCATAGGGCATCTGCTTTAGGCTTGTGATTCTTTTAGTGAGGTATTCTGTGGTCTTTCCAGTTGTTGCAGATGTCTTGTGAGGTACATACCAAATGGGGCATTGTACTCTATAATGGGTCTAATGAGGAATGAGTACAGTGGGACAATGACCTTCTTTTTTCTGGATGAAAAGCCCTTAACGATGAGGTATGCCACATAGAAAGATTTCCTGACTGTTGTGGCGATGTGGTTATCGAAGGTGAGACCACTGTCCACTTGTGTCCCTAAGCCCCTTATCACACTTTTGGTGTTTAGTGTACTGCCACTTATGTGGTAATTCATGGGTATATGTTTTTTCCCAAAGGGGATAACTATACATTTCTTGGCATTAAGCTTGAGCCCATGGCTCTGGCACCAAGCATTTGTTTCTGTAAGGCCCTTTTGTAGAATATCCACATCATTTGGGGATTCAGTAATGGCTCCCAGTTTGCAGTCATCTGTGAACTTTGTTAGCCAGAGTCCCTTAGTGCTGGCCTGTGCGTCAGAGAAGTAGATGCCAAAGAAGAGCGGTCCCAGGACTGAACCCTGAGGTACTCCACTTGTCACTTGTCTGGAGCTGGATTTTGAGTCGGCTACTTTTACAGAGTGGGTTCTGTCAGTAAGCCAGTTGGCAACCCTTTGAGTGACGTAAGGATTAATGCCCAGTTTAGTAAGTTTATCTATGATTCCAGAGTGGGGGATGGTGTCGAAGGCCTTGGTGAGGTCCAGATAGGCTGTGTGGATTGCCTTGCCCTCATCCACAGCTCTAGATACTGATTTGAAGAAGTCAATCAAGTTGAAGAGACAAGATTGGCCCTTTTCAAAACCAAACTGGGTGGGGTCCAGTGTATGAAGGTTGCCAATGTCTTTGTTTATACGTTCCATGATAATGCGTTTCATGGCTTTGCAGATCAGGCTCATCAGACTGATGGGACAATAGTTTGTGGGATCCAAGGTAGATCCCGCCTTGTGGAGTGAATTTACCCTAATTTAGCAAATTAAACATGAGTTTGAAGCCTGAGGGCCCAAACTATTTTTAGGGTGTAAGGGTTGGCATAATGGTTAAGGTCTTAACCACACGGATGCAAGGCATGGGGTTTGATTTTGACCTCTGGATATTGGCTTGTAGTAGTCTGCAGACTGGTAGCCTATTATTTACTTATGAACCTATGAGAACCACAGAAGAGTTGTTGCCCTTTTGTCCTGTTGTCTCTATCTGTGGAATCAGAAAGAACCTTGGCACCCAGCACAGTGTACCTGGATGGGAATCCAAACTGTACTGCACCATGTTGCATCTGTGGTGGGAAAGCACTAGGTTGGTATTACTGTACATCAGTAACACAGTTTAGGGGAACACCTGTGCTGTAATTTCAGGGATGCTTAGCAACACCATCTCCCCTCTATAGGCACATCTGGGATGCAGGCACAAAGGCATTCCATGCAAATTATACTTGTTTACATTCCTAGCATAACTGTTATAAGTATTGCTTTTGCATCACGGGGTGGTGTGATGTTACACATTAGTAATGTCACACATGGGTGTTTATCTATTTCCTTACACAGATGTTATAGGTATGGAGCCATCTACCATAGACCCGGGCAAACCTGATGACAGGGCTGCATCTGACATTGACAGTGATGGCAGCCTTACAGTTGCACAATTTGCCAAAACAGTGCCACTCTCTGCAAAACCGACTGAGGAGGGCACACACCACCCATGTCGGGTGACATAACTGGTATCTGTGAAATTTGTCCCTACACCTCCAGAGCCTGTGGAAGGACGTGTCATGCTTGGAATACCTCCACAGGTTCATTTTCATCCCTTCCCCATGCAAATGCAGTGGGCAGCAGGACCTTCTCAGAGTAAAGGGGACAGGGATCAAACGTGGCTGTCACCATCATGCCTCCTGGACATTACCTGACATGGGTTCCACAATGGGCATTACACAACATATATACAGGGCAGTCATGTTTTTACACATGGATGCCACCACTGCTATGAAAGAACAATTGGTGTAATATGCAGCAAGTGTGACCACATATATGAGAGCTATCCACATATGACTCAACTTATTGGTGTATTAGACAGGGTCTGTATTACAAGACTGAAGACGCATTGTTTCGAATGTGTTTTAGTCGAACATAAAAGGCTGAAAATGCAAAATATCAAAGTGGCTGTTAAGCGAATTCTTTCCCTGGGAAAGAATTCACTTGGCTGCTTCGGTACTTTGCTGTTTTCAGCACTGTAGTGTGGTCTCGGAGTTGGTATATTTAAGTAGGGGGGTGTAGGGGCGAAGCCCCCCACTTAATGTAATGTTTGAAATTGTTTTTTTATTTATTTATTTTTTTTGTTGTTGGAATAGTGATTTTTTTTCCCTTGGAAAAAAAATCGCTGTTCTGACACTTCGACATTGTAAGCTTTCGCTTTCATAGGGTCGATTAATCACCGTTCGCTTTTTTAAACGTTTGGTGATCTAATATCGACCCTGTTAGACAGGCATCCGGGTGCCATCATTGTCATCCTGGGCCCTTCTGTGTCCACACACCAGGGTTGGCAACATTCCCAAGGTTTCTGCTCATCTGCCTGTACTTTGGCTACACCTTACATGACAGGCAAGTCATGTTCATGTACTGCTATCTCCTTCAGCCACACAGATAATGCAGTATGTGGCAGTCAAGCACAAGGCACAGTGAGGTATCTTCCTTGCTTGTGAGTGCAGGTCCTAATGGCATTCCTCAGAGGGGATGCACCCATGGCCTGGAAAGCCCAGAGTCTGCATCCTTTCCACCGGAGGTTCCACACCACTTGTTACAGACATATACAAAATACAACAACATCTGCAGGAGGTGTGACTTCTGGCATTGATTCCGAGCAAATACATAGTACTGTTTGGCACCTACCCCCCCCCCCCCCACGGAAGCAGTACCCCTTTCTCACACAGTACACTTGCTCACTTTAATCATCTGATATTATCACACACTCCCTTCCACATCCTTAGTTAACCCATCAACATTGTGCCCATTGTTGTTTCCTGCCTCTGTGCCCCTCCCTCTGTGAGAATAAGATGACTACTGTGTCACACCCTCACAGCTGTGATCAATGGCTAGATTATGGCTGTTGCACAGCATGGTCAGTCAATAGCACATATCCTAGATGTGGTATTGCAAGTATATCAACTTTAATCTTCACTGTGTGTATTCTAGCCCATAGTTTTGGACCAGGTGCTACCTCTTTGCTAGTGCCTCAGTGTATTGTACCAGCCTTTACAGAAGTTTTTTTCTGATGGCTCCTGTACCTTTTAAGGCTCTGGCTCCAGTTTGCTTCATCCTCACATGGCAGTCTCCTACAATAGCTGTCTGTGAACAGTCTTGTTCAGAAATGAGCTGACAGCAAATAGGTTGCTGCTGGTCTCCACAACATACTGCAATGAGCCACCAGAGGAATCTAGGCAGTGAAAGTGGTCCTTCAGTAGTTTAAAAACATGCTTGACAATGCTTCAGGCCTGTGACAGTGAGGTGTTGTATTGTATTTCAGTCATGCTGTGCAAGTTGCATATCGATATCCTTATCCTGAGCTATGGCACCAGGGCTTACCCAACATTGCCATTTAGATGCCAATTAAGGACGTCATTACAAAGGTTCTGTTATAGGTCAGATGTGGGAATTGTAGAAACTGCCTGGATGGCTCACTGACTCACTGTGTTGCATAACACATGGCAGATGATGAAGCAGAAATCCTTACTGCTGATACACTCTTTTCCATGTGTAACAGGCTGGGCTCTAAAAGTAATGGGGGTGCACTCAGTGACCCCCTAGAACCTCAAGGAAATTAGCTATTTTTGTAGAACATCTGCATAGTGTTGTTTCTCTTCTTTATGGTCCCTGGAAACCACACTTGTTCTTCCATACACTGCAGTTTAACATCAAGGAACTGGTATAGTATTTGTGAAGCAGATCACTATGATATATCCACCATGTCCCCTAATTTTCGTTGTAGGGTCCTTGTAGCAAGACTAGTCGAAATTGCACATATCTTAATGTCCACTTGGCTTGGCATTCCATGTGTTCTACAAAATACCATGTGAAGAAGGCACATGTCTACTAGCTGCCGTATAGTGTTCCTGTCTACATGATTACCTGTCATGGAGGTGACAGTATGTTAAACACAGTCGGATGCTTCTGTGATGCAGATGACACTGGCCTAAAACATATATTACTGTTAATGAGTCCTGCTACTCCTAGCACTGTAAAAAGGTCTCCCTCCTCTTTCACTGAAAAATCAGTATATAGATTCACTTGTGGCTGCAACTCATAAAGCACTTTTATACATTTCTGAATCACTCCACCATATTGATGACTCTCATTTGCATTCATTGTAGTGCTGGTTACCATAATATTTATAATTTCTTATTCATATGGTCATTAGCATATGACTGCTGCAGGGCTATCCACCTGGCAGTGTAAACCTTAGCTCAAGATGATTGTCACTGTTGAAGTGACAACCCGACCCCATGTGCAAAATGGAAAAAAGGGATTGAAGATGAATGGATGGATGGATTGACTGCATGATTTTACCTGCTTGGGCAACAGCAGTACCTCTGACAATGAATTGTTCCTGTCCTCTGCACCACTGTTCTTCATGCAGTCCTGCCATGTACTTGTTGATTTGCTATACATTGATTTTCTACTTGCTGCTTTGCTATACGCTAAGTTACAACTGTCCCTAAAACTAAAAATGAAGTCCTCAACAGAAAACAGATACTATTATGTCCACCTGACATGCTCCTAAAACTTGCAGTGCCCCATTGATTAAACATTTCTAAAAGTGTTCAGCAGTTGTTTAAAAGCAATGTCAGCTTTACTGCAAATGTAATCTTCCTTTGTACCATCCATGACATGTCTGCGTCTCAGCTATCCAGATTTTTGCAGAATGTACAGATTTTTGCCTCATAGTTTGATCTGTTTCTCATAAAATTTGCAGTTTCCTGGCAAATCACTGAGGATTGAAGTCACTAAATAATGAGATACGAGTATCAGACTTCATATTCCTCAAAAAATGCATGCTGGCACAAATCTTCTAATTGTAGCAACTTTCCAAGTTTACAAGAGCAATATTTAAAATCTGTCCCTATTTTTGGGCCTTTGTTCCCCCTTATTTAAGGCTTTGTCCAGATTACTTTCAGACGTTGAGAGGTATAATGACAACATTAATGGAGACATAGCTGCCTCACATATGAAGTGCACCACAGCACAATTCCTTTAAAGTTTCCATACCCGAAAAAGGGTAAGGTACAGTATAGGTCACGTGGCTTACGGTTACAGGGAATGTATTAGGCAGAAGTGTTAGGATGGATTAATTCAGGTAGAATTTATTTACATATTACACTGCTGCTACAGCTATATTAGATGAGTAAGAACGTATAATCAGGCATTGTTTGATGAATAGGGCTTTGATGGAAGTAAGCGACATTTTAGAATAAGGCTTTTGTTAAAAACATTATTGAGCTACATTATGAATATGGTTTTGTTAAGATGGTGATATTGTTAAAAGAATAGGAAGGATGTACGGTTTATGGCTACATGGTAAAGATGAAATTGTTACTATTTTTTGTTTATTTAGAACTTCTGATAGGATGAAGCGGGTAGTGTAAGTTATGTGATTGTATAGCTCTGCTTAGAAAGAATGTAGAACATTTCTAGAGCAGTAGTGGGCTTTGAACCATCAGCTACATGTAAAACAAGAGTTGACTGGATGATGTGACAGTCAATCAACCAAAAGGTATATGTCAGGTGGATGGGAAAAGCAATTTTGCGGGACATGGAACATTAAGATACTATTGTAAAATGAGGGGGAGCAAAACTTTATTGGATTTAAAAGATGTGAGAGTCAGTACCTTATATGTGGAAAAAAGTTATTTTTTGGTTAGAGATAGGAAATTTAATAAAAGTTTAAAAGTATTGGATAATGTACTGGACATGGACTTACCTTCAGTTAATAATGAACTGCTGAGTTCTGTATCTTTATATGTATAAAAATAGCCATGTTATTATGATTCAAATTCACTGTGGTGATTCTCACAAAGCTGCTATTACCTGTTAGCAATAAAACTGTTAAATGATGCCTTTTACCTCCAGGAGATTCTTTTGTACTTCTTAACACTTAACCTCTTATTAAAGCCATAGTTCTACAAAACCAAAAACAAATACATTTATTCAATCGCACATACATTTCCAGTTTCACTTTAACCTATTCAGCATCATGGGGAACTAGTTCATATCTGAACTAATAAAGTACAGTTGTGTAAGTAAACTTGCCATAGCAGTAGATGTTTGCGTGATCACTGCTGCAGTAACTTAAGCTGTATGGGTTATATTCTGCATGAATATAACAGCTAGCCAGCTTGCAAAACTTCAGGGCACCTTCCACATATCTAAACCATCAGTCAGCTAGAGCTTAGCTGACTAAAAAACAGGTTTGGGCAAAGTTCTGTAGACCTTTCATGTCAGCAGAGACAGAGAAGCTGAGCCTTAAAAGGACAATGCTAGGAAGAGCAAAAAATAAAAGTCCCCAGTCTGGTAAAAGCAGCGCACCAAGAAACAAGGGAGGTGGTGGAGGGAGGAAGTGGCTACTACAGCAGTGATAATTTGAACATCTACCTTTTGGTAAGTTTACTTACACAAGTGTACTATCTTCTTCATATTAGTCACTGCTTCAGTAGCCTAAGCTGTATAAATACTATAATTTACAAATTTTGGGAGGTGGAAGGGAAAGAGTCCAGGAGCCCCTGGATAATGGTCCTAGCAAAACCTGATCTAGACTTAGAGAAGGACTCAAGCTTATATTGCTTTTTAAAAGTATGTACAGAGGACTAAGTTGCTGCTTCTAGAATACTTCTAGAATCCAGTTGTTTCCAAAAAGCCATAGATGAAGTCAGAGTGGGCTTTGACCCTGCCTGGAATAGTTTTCTTGTGCTGAGTATAATAAAAGTTAATAGCCTTAGCCATTTGGAAATAGCTGCCTTGACACAGGTTGTCCCTTATTCTTACCATCACAAAAAATGAACAATTGATACACATAATTGAAAGATTTACTCCTGTCAAGATTGTACTCAAGTTGTCTGTGGACATCCAAGGTATGGAATATCCCTTCTCCCTCATTTTAGGTTTAGCAAAAAAAATGGGGAGATGGATAGTTTGGCTTAAAATAAATTTGAATACTGCTTTATGCATAAAAGAAGTATTAGTTCTTAAAGAAACCCTGTTCCTGTGGGAAATGAGGTTTGCTTGACTTACAACATTTTTTGCAGAGACCAGAGCAATCAGTAATACTGTTTTCCATATTAAGAACCTCAAGTCAGCCAGGTTAGCTGGTTCAAATGGAGCAAATGTTAGCTTCTGTAACATAAAATTAAGATCCCAAGGAGAGGCCACTGTTTTTCTACGATGTCTCTTATGCAAAACCCGTTTCTGAAATATTTTAACATGGGAATGCATTGAAAGAGGAGGATCCATGAGCAGACATGCTAAAATAGGTGATAAATTAATCTTGATGTAGGAGTGAAAAACGCTATAGGATAACTCACAAATATATTGTAAAAACAGAGAACAACTAGCCCTGAAAGGGTGCTGGTGATGTTTTTGGCAACAACCTTTCCATTTGTTAATATATAATGTTTTAGTAGTAAGATTTCTTTATGCCATTAGTACCTGCTGCATGTCCTCAGTAGGCACCTGCCATGCAGGCAATCAACTGAAGTTGATTGGGGTCAGGTGTATCAGACACCCTTGATCATATGTGAGTAGATCCAGTCTGTGAGGAAACTTGTGGTACTTGCCCCTGCCCAATTCCAAAAGAAGATAGAACCATTGCTGCCTGGGCCAGAAGGGAGTCACTACAATGGTCTTCAGTAGTACCCTGAATATTAGTGGAAATGGTGGAAAAGCATACAGGAGCACTCCTGTCCAAGGAAAAGAAAAGGTTTCTGGATTCCAGGCTTTCTCCCATGGAGTCCTGGAACAGAATCCTACCAGCTTATTGCTTTGAGAAGAGGCAAATAGGTCTACTTGAAGAACTGCCCACGGATGGTTCAAATCCTGGAAAACTACTGATCTAGTTTCCATTCATGATGGTCTGCACTTGTCCTGCTCAGCTTGTCTGCCACACACTTTTGCTCTAGGATGCTTGTAGAGTGAGATTGTGCTGTGAATCTATATCCCAAGCTAACATGGCTAGTCTGCGAAGGGAGGAACAACTTGGTTTCCCCTTGTTTGTTTATGTACCATGTGACTGTGGTATTGTCTGTAACAGCTTGAGGAGGTCCCAGGACCATAAATGATTCAGAAACTGGAGGGCTTTGATCAGAGAAAGCATCTTTTTTATATTTATGTACTTGTGTCTGCCTTTTGTGTAACACATATTGCACTTGTGTCCCTCTTGAAACTGCTGTCAGAGAAAAGTCTGAAGCTTCTGTGGTGACTGGCTGCTTTTGAACAGGGAGGATGAAGAGGAGAACTGGATTTAAGGATATTTTCTGTCTCCACCAAATGATTTCTCTTCTGACAATCCCCAACACTGAGATTTGAAAAGACAAGGGATGTTAATGCTGGGACCAGAGACTTCAGATACTATTGTATCTTTCTCAAGTGGAGTCTTGCCAGGGGTATCATGAAAATCATAGATGCCACGAGACCAAAAATGCTGAGGTATTCCCTAGCAGTGACTGAAGTCTGAGTGGCAAAAAATAAATCCAGGTATAGATCTATCTTTTTGAACTGTGGTGTTGAGCTGATACACTGGAACACAATCCTGTATGATGGCATCAAAAATAATTTTGAATGTTCTCTTGGAATCCTAGCTTGTGTAAGAGGTCTCTTACCCAAGTGAGATGATCCTAACACTTTGAAAAAAACAAAAGACTCTGCAAAGATAATGAAGTTGTCTAAATATGGAAACATGTGAATACCCTGTAGTCTGCAATGAGCTATAACTGGAGCTAAACACTTTGTGAGCACTCTTGGTGCAAGGCAGAGAACTGATAATATGATCCAGACACACACAACATTAAGAATCACCTGAAGTCTAGAAAAAAAGGGATGTGATGATAAGCATCTTTTAAATCTAGAGTCACTGGAAAACTTGAATGAAGAAGAGGTAACAGGTTGTGAAATGACGGCATTTTGAACTTGGGCACCATCACAGACAGTTGTAGCTAAGAAATTCCATAACTATTCTCCAAGTATTTTCTTTCTTTGTCACTAAAAACATCACTGAACAAAAACCTTTCCTACCTGGGAAGTTGAAGCTGGTTCTATAATGTCCTGGAATGGCATGTGATGAAGGACAGGTGGAAGTAAGATGCTGGTCTGGTGGATGAGGGATTACTACCTGGAAAGGAGGAATCTACTATCACTACCATCTGTAGCTTTGATGAATGCTCTTCAGAAGCCATCTGTCTGAAACTATTTGTTACCAAAGAGAAAAGCGGAGATTCAGACTTTCTGGAAGGACAAGGGATTGCCAGGGTGAATAGGGGATCCCTTGAATAATCATTCTGACTTGTTGGACCATCCTTGGTTTGGGGGAATTCACAAATTAATTTTGGAATTTCTTTGTCATTTCTTCTTAAATGTCTGTTTACTTGTATTTTGTTCAGACTGACTTTTGTTTTATGTCAACATTGGATGAGGGTTTAGAGAATCCCTTAGAAAATTTGGAAAAGGTGATTCCAGGATCTCACTAGCCCAAGCTTACCTTCTCCCCAACCTCTTTTACAGCTCTCAAATTTTAATCAACTTACAGTCCTCACTACCTTGCAAACTTGAAATCACCTACATCAAGGTTGCTAGATTTGCGGCCAGTCTGCCCTCAGGATCACACCACTGTCAGACTCTTCAGTCACTCAGCTGGCTAGAGTTTCCTAACCAACTCTTATTTACCCAACTTCTCATTATCCATACTATTTTGAATAAGCTCTCCTCTTGCCCTAGCATTTCCTGAATTGTTTCCCTCTGTAAATCCCCATGATCCCTCAGAAGCTCTGACCAATGTCTCTTACAAATTCACAAACCAAAAAAATCTATTGGATGGAATCTCTACAGCTACTTCCTTGCTCTTGCATGGAACAAGCTCCCCATGAATCTTAGAAATATTTCCCACATCCACAAATTGAAGAAAACTCTCAAAAGGTACCTGAGTAGCACACAGATTTGCCCCTGTAATCATCCCACATGATTCCACCCCTTTCTCTACCACTATCCTCTCTATTCCCCCTTCCCTACTACCATAACTCACTTAACAACTGCTCTGCATTGTACAGTTACCCTCTGAAGATAACCCAATGTGTTATGTAAATTCATTCAAATGTTTTATTATATATTTCTTTGCTATGTTTTTCTTCAATGTTATAATGCCTCTTACTATATTGTACTGTGGAGCTTTATCTACATTTGCTTAACTGTTTTATTGTATATTGTATTTAATTTTTGTATATTTTTCTTGCTTACTTGTACTGTGGAGCTTTTCATCCCCATGCCTCCACTGAAAAAGGGCTTTTGCTCAGATGGACTATCCCGGTTAACAAATGTGAAATAAATAAATAATGATAATAACAGAAATAGCAACATACAACAGGTAACATGATAAATCTATTCTGAGAAAAGATGACAATCCATAACCATCTCAACCATATTTTAACATAAACAATGGACACAGTTTCTTTATGTTGTGTCGTATATAGTGAAAAAGTCAAATCAAAAGTTCATTTTTAACTTCTGCTTCCTTGTTGCTTACAGTTCAAGTGTGTGTGTTTGTTAGTCCACGTGTGTAGTCTCTTTGTGAAATGCAATACTCCTTACTGTTCACAGGTATGGTATTTCAGCTCTGGCCAAGCTGCCTTACAATTCCTAAATATATTCACAGTAAGGCGGCACCTGTTATTCTTCAGGTAAGTCCCCAGATAGGTTTATAGGTTCATAGGTTGGTACTAGGCTATCGGCCCTAGGGCCTGTACAAGCCTAGCCATAACAATTCCCTGGATATTTCTTCCCACAATATTTACTTCTCTGGACTCCTGCCTAGCAGGGTGACTGACATGATCCCCAGGGTGAATTTCCCATCTCCCATCCAATCATCAAGGTTCCTTTTGAAGAGGGCTAAGGAGGTGCTCTGCTTGACATGTATGGGCAGTCTATTCCAGAGTATGGGGAGTCTCTGGGTCAGGAACCTATCCCTCCAACATGTTTTGTTCATTGTGATGACAAGGTTTAGATCCCTGGAGTGTGTGGCTCTGAGGGATTGGGATTTCTTTAAGTGGAGCATGTCCAACAGCTCAGGGGTTGACATGGCCTTGTATGTTAAGCAGAGGTCACCTCTGAGTAGACGATATGTCACAGAGTATAGCTGGAGTTTTTTTAGACGGTCAGCATAGGGCATCTGCTTTAGGCCTGTGATTCTTTTAGTGAGGTATTTCTGTGGCCTTTCCAGCTGTTGCAGATGTCTTGTGAGGAACATTCCAAATGGGGCATTATACTCTATAATGGGTCTAATGAGGGATGAGTACAGTGGGACAATGACCTCCTTTTTTCTGAATGAAAAGCCCTTAGTGATGAGGTGTGTCACATAGAGGCTTCTGGTGCTGCTTGAATAAATCCACAAGACTTGTATCAATGTTTGTGGTATTCTTCACAGCTTCACTTGCTCATGTACAAGCAAGACTCCTCACTCCTGTGAGAAACAATGTTTCCAAGACTTCAAGACTTTTAACAACCTTTTACAGGTGCTACACGTTTGACTATGGCATTCCATTTATTTTTAAATACCAAATATCTTATCTTACATACAACTATCAAGTTCTTATTGTAACATATGGTATATATATATATATATATATATATATATATATATATATATATATATATATATATATATAAAATCTATATATAGCACATCAAAACAGTTTTTCTGACTAATAGATTGTCACTATGCCACAATATATTCAGAATGCTATTGAAAGCATATATAGCACCTAGGACGAAACAAGAAGTATCCTGGCAAACATGCAAATCTCCTAATCCTCTAAAGATATTCAGTGTGCCAGCATGCTGCCCTTTAAATACAAATTGAGATATAAATCTTTATTAATGCATCCAGATCAGAAAGCTAAACTCTACTAGGTACAGGCATGGCATTTTTCACTATTTCTTGCACTGATCGGTTCATCATAAGTGGAAAGATTTTTGTTTGAATCATTCAGTTTATAAAAAAATATATGTCCATTACATGGGGGTAGGTGGGCACCATGCAAGTTCTAAAAAAATGCCCTACAGCAAAGGTATACAAAACAAAGAATCTAGAAAAATAGAATACAATCTATGAGGAAAAACAATTCCGAACCTTCCATAATGAAGGGATCTTTAATAAAGAAGTGCAAGTGTTCCAACACATTAGCTTTTGAATGCATACTGTCTTACAGATATTGTAGTTATCAATTTGTCATCCTTGCAGTAACAGAAACAGTTTCTGGAATGAGGGAAGTAGCTTTTAAATTTTGAAGTTTATTTACAAGAATGAGCATAAATCACTTCATTGCAAAATTAATGGATGGAGAGTAACAGAAAAGAAACTCTATCACAAATGCACTGCTAGTCTGTTTAAACTAGTATATTTCTTGCAAACGCTTTTGTAAATGCAAGTCCACAAAACCTGGTTTGTTTGAAGCAGAGCACACAGATAATTTCCACGATTCTGTTTAATGTGGCCTCTTTTCAATCAACCCCGTTTCAGTATTTCATCACTGATTACATAGGGAGACTAGTAAAGTGAACAGCACTTACAGATACTAGTCTTTTCCTTTCATAGGGAGACTAGTAAAGTGAACAGCACTTACAGATACTAGTCTTTTCCTTTCATAGGGAGACTAGTAAAGTGAACAATACTTACAGATACTAGTCTTTTCCTTTCATAGGGAGACTAGTAAAGTGAACAGCACTTACAGATACTAGTCTTTCCTTTCATAGGGAGACTAGTAAAGTGAACAGTACTTACAGATACTAGTCTTTTCCTTTCATAGGGAGACTAGTAAAGTGAACAGTACTTACAGATACTAGTCTTTTCCTTTCATAGGGAGACTAGTAAAGTGAACAGTACTTACAGATACTAGTCTTTTCCTTTCATAGGGAGACTAGTAAAGTGAACAGTACTTACAGATACTAGTCTTTTCCTTTCATAGAGAGACTAGTAAAGTGAACAGTACTTACAGATACTAGTCTTTTCCTTTCATAGGGAGACTAGTAAAGTGAACAGTACTTACAGATACTAGTCTTTTCCTTTCATAGGAGACTAGTAAAGTGAACAGTACTTACAGATACTAGTCTTTTCCTTTCATAGGGAGACTAGTAAAGTGAACAGTACTTACAGATACTAGTCTTTTCCTTTCATAGGGAGACTAGTAAAGTGAACAGTACTTACAGATACTAGTCTTTTCCTTTCATAGGGAGACTAGTAAGGTGAACAGTACTTACAGATACTAGTCTTTTCCTTTCATAGGGAGACTAGTAAAGTGAACAGTACTTACATATACTAGTCTTTTCCTTTCATAGGGAGACTAGTAAAGTGAACAGTACTTATAGATACTAGTCTTTTCCTTTCATAGGGAGACTAGTAAAGTGAACAGTACTTACAGATACTAGTCTTTTCCTTTCATAGGAGACTAGTAAAGTGAACAGTACTTACAGATACTAGTCTTTGCCTTTCATAGGGAGACTAGTAAAGTGAACAGTACTTACAGATACTAGTCTTTTCCTTTCATAGGGAGACTAGTAAGGTGAACAGTACTTACAGATACTAGTCTTTTCCTTTCATATGGAGACTAGTAAAGTGAACAGTACTTACAGATACTAGTCTTTTCCTTTCATAGGGAGACTAGTAAAGTGAACAGTACTTACAGATACTAGTCTTTTCCTTTCATAGGAGACTAGTAAAGTGAACAGTACTTACAGATACTAGTCTTTTCCTTTCATAGAGAGACTAGTAAAGTGAACAGTACTTACAGATACTAGTCTTTTCCTTTCATAGAGAGACTAGTAAAGTGAACAGTACTTACAGATACTAGTCTTTTCCTTTCATAGGGAGACTAGTAAAGTGAACAGTACTTACAGATACTAGTCTTTTCCTTTCATAGGGAGACTAGTAAAGTGAACAGTACTTACAGATACTAGTCTTTTCCTTTCATAGGGAGACTAGTAAAGTGAACAGTACTTACAGATACTAGTCTTTTCCTTTCATAGGGAGACTAGTAAGGTGAACAGTACTTACAGATACTAGTCTTTTCCTTTCATAGGGAGACTAGTAAAGTGAACAGTACTTACATATACTAGTCTTTTCCTTTCATAGGGAGACTAGTAAAGTGAACAGTACTTATAGATACTAGTCTTTTCCTTTCATAGGGAGACTAGTAAAGTGAACAGTACTTACAGATACTAGTCTTTTCCTTTCATAGGGAGACTAGTAAAGTGAACAGTACTTACAGATACTAGTCTTTTCCTTTCATAGGGAGACTAGTAAAGTGAACAGTACTTACAGATACTAGTCTTTTCCTTTCATAGGGAGACTAGTAAAGTGAACAGTACTTACAGATACGTCTTTTCCTTTCATATGGAGACTAGTAAAGTGAACAGTACTTACAGATACTAGTCTTTTCCTTTCATATGGAGACTAGTAAAATGAACAGCACTTACAGATACTAGTCTTTTCCTTTCAACACTCTTTACCACACAGCTAGGGGTGATTTCATTAGTTTTTCCTGAGTAGGACAACTGCACTTATCCTTTTACAGGTTTCAAAGGCACCTTCTAGGCTTCCTTTGTCCTTCATAAATAACTTCCTTCTGAGCCTTCTCTAGACCCAGTAGTCAGTAAACTGATTCCCTCAGAAGGAAGTGACCATGTTGAACTCCTAAAGGCAAGTGCTTATTATTTATCATGGAGAATTACCTGCCTGCTTCATACTTAGAAAGAGAAGCATAGCTAGGGTATGGTGAAGGGGGCAGCTACCACTAGTTCAAGTTATTAGGGGGCACAGTTGACAGATGCCGATCAGTCTGTAGTGCAGTACTGGCATTCATTTCATAGCGACATTTCTGAATGTCAGTATGGAGATGAATTCTGTTACTGCTCTACTGCTTTTCTGATCAGGACTGAAATGTTTGCATTAGAGCTTCATGTATGGTATCCATTGTAGCAAGCAACTTGCTACAATTTTTTTTAACGTAGAGTTGAGGGGTGCCAAATCAAGGAGCAGCACTGGGTGCTAGATGAGACAGCTATAGCTCTGCTTAGAAGCTCTACATTTGTCTTTTGTTTACCTGCCTGCTTCAACTTAGAAACTATGTATCCCCCCCTCTCTCTCTCTCACATGTGCCTGCCTGTTCTGACTTGGAAACTCTGTATATCCTTTTTATGACATACCGTCTGGTAAAGGCAACCCCAGTCAGCATCTAAATATCAGACAGACTATCACAGTAAGCAGTGCACTTCCCAGACTCAACATTCAATATGTCCTATGCCCCCCCAGCATAGAGCAACTGGTTCCAGCAAGGTCAGATGGGACATAACCCAGAGACAGCCCATATGCATTCAAGTGACTGCAACCTAGACAATGTGGAATTTTAAAACTATAAGGCTAGCAGGTCAACGACCATCTGGATAATTGTGGATTACATTATAGACAGGCATGATCAGATATTAATAGAAATTCCCTACTGAATAACTGGTACTTTGGGGTGGTGAGGTCCCATTTTATAGGAAGGCATTTTATCTACATTACTGAATAACATCTGTCAACAGTGTTGAGTTTTCTCTGTGTATAACAGATGGGCTGCTTCTCCTCATCTGCAGTCTGAGACAATACTACACCTAAGACTATGTCAAAGATATATACCTGCATTAGAAATTGCTTTGAAAAGTCTGGTGCTATTGGTCCCAACATAGCATTTCCTTTAGTTGCCTAAAAGGCTTATTTTGCTTCAGATGCCCACATAACTTTCAGAGGAACCTTACCCTTTGTTATGTCATTTGGGGATTTGCAGTGGTAACACAATTACCAACAAATTTCTTCCAATATATAGCCAGGCCAAACAAAATATTAACCTATTTCTTAGTGGCTGCCATAGACCAGCCTGGATTTCAGTTTCATTGATCTGAAGTTGTCCGTCTTCATTCTTTCATCAACGTGTGGGTTGCCGCTTCTATAGCTCATGGTCTGTCTCAGACTCTTCAAGAAAAATCGTGATGATTGGATGGGAAATAGGAACTTCACCCCGGGGATCACTTCTGTGGCTCTGCTTGACAGTGGCACAGGAAAATAATTTTCTTGGGTGGTGAAAGCCAGAGTACCTTCTTGGCTAGGCTTATATAGGCCCTAGGGCCAATAGCCTAGTACCTCCCTATGAACCTATGAATCTATGAATCTATGGATTCCAAAAACTCTCAAGCACATCCTTTACCCACAATGCTTAGGGTAGATTACCTCAGATCTTGTTTGCTGACTTCAGCTTCAGATGTGGTTTTCCATTACTCTCTCGAGCTTTACCAGTTAAGTGAAATAATTTCCATAATTTCCATATTTCTCACTTCTAAGCCTTGTTCTAGCCTTTTCTTTGTCTATTGCACCTTCTAAATACCTTTCAGCTGTGTTTAGGTGAATTTTTCATATTCTTTAATTTTCCCTTCCTTTCCATCTACCATTAGTAGTTGTTACTTACCATTGTTTGGATCCCTTACCCTCTCCCCTTGCAACTAGGTAAATCTTACTACCATTTCTGGTAATTCTTTCCTTAAAAAAAAGCTCCTTTCTCTATCGTTCTTTCTCTCCCTGTTGGTTTTTCTAGTGTGCGTGGTAGTCTCTTATCCCAAAGAGTGTGTGTGTGTGTGTGTGTGTGTGTGTGCGTGTGTGTGTGTGTGTGTGTGTGTGTGTGTGCGTGCATGCATGCGTGTGTGTGTGTGTGTGTGTGTGTGTGTGTGTGTGTGTGTGTGTGTGTGTGTGTGCGTGTGTTTGTGCATTGTTGCCGCTGACTTCTCATTCGTTATGTGTATACTGCTTGTGTCCCTTACATTTGCAAGCGGATTGCTGTATGTGCCATGCTTTCAGTCACTGAGCATTGATAGAAAGAGCAAGCTCATCCTGAAAGCCCTGCTTCTGTCCTCCTTTGGGGAGGCCATATCTGGATCTCCAGTTCAGGAAAAGACTAAACAAAAATCTGGAAATACTTCTTCTGCCTTGTATTCCTCCTCTAGATCTTTGGATGTGAAGAAATGTTCTGCCTTGGTTCTGAACACTTCCTCAGCACTAAGTCCAAAAAAGAGAAAGACATCAAGGTCCTTGACTCCATCGGAGCTGACTTTTAAATCTTCGATCCCAAAGCATGCTTTGGAACCTATGTCTGCTTCCTCGGTCCCAACATCTGCACAGGCACCAAAACAATTGGAATCTTCCTTTACACCACTACCTAGGACTTAGTATTCCCTTCAGTAGACCCCTTGCTGACAGGACACCATCTCCATTCTTGAACAGTCCAAAGTCCCCCTTGGTGGTTTCCATCCATTCTTCCAGGAGTCTAACCGAAGACGATGTGGAGAGGTGGGTGATGAAAATACGTTGGGCCCAAGGCATGTGAGGCATTCTGTCAATTCCTACCTCTTTGGGACAGGCATTTACACCTTCTACTTCCACAGTTTTCTGGAAGCGACCACATCAGCTCTGAACATACCTTTTTTTTTGGAAAGGATGGCTGCCCTGAGCACTTTGGTTGCATTGGAACTAGAGTCCTTCTGGAGCTTGCCTGTTGGTTTCAAGGTGTTGGGACCTACTCTTTTTTTATCGGGCTGTCTCAGCGTCTCAGAGGATCGGCATGGACAGGTTCGGATCTGGCTTTGGTCTCAAGGGGGACCTCATTGGTGCAGGAAGGGGCTCTGGTGCCAAGGTCTGCCCTTTTGGTTCCGGAGTCCCATTTGTCCTTTGGTGAGTCAGCCGTTGAGGCCATGAAGACAACATTGGCTACTTCTAGCACCAGATTGGTTCCTTCCTCCTTGGAGCCTCTGTCCCTGACTCCTTTGGACCCAGATCATCAACCAGTCTCTCTACAGAATCAGCAGGTACTGCAGCCTCAGGTTACCCAGCAGGGTACCCCCCTCTTCTTCCAAAACCTCTGCAGATGTTCCTCCTGAGGAGGACCCTCAGAAGAAATTTTGTAAGACGAAACACTTAGACTCTGCAGAGAAGTCCACCACAGAAGACACAGATTTTGATGAGGGCAAAGGATCCTCCAGGTCACCTCCTGACGCTGTCTTCTTTGGACACATCCTGGAAATCCTTAAGCAGAGAGGTGATTGGAAACTCCTCAACACTTCAACCGAGGAATCCATGTACCTGCAGGCTTTTGGTCTTTGCCCATCTACTTCCTGGATGTCTCATTGATTTGATCTCTCAGTGGGTGTATAAGGCTCCTGATGCCACTGAACCAATCCCCAGGAGACCAGACCAAATTATCACAGCCCCAGAGGATAAGCCCTTCTGGACAAAGGGAGTTCCTGTAAATGCTATGGTGGTAGCAGTGGCCACTAAGAAAGAACTAGCAGAGGAAAGTTCCTCTATCCATCCTCCCAACAAGGAGTCAGGGACGATGGATGGATTCAGGAAGTGAGTGTATGATTCATTAACTTTCACTCTATGGTCTTTGAATTACCTGGCACATTTTACGAGATTACAGAGAGATCTGCTTAAGGAGCTGTCAGATACTCTCTCAGGAGCTGTTTCTAAGGAGGTACGAGAATCAGTCACCACTCAGTTGGCTACTGACTTCCATTTCTAATTCTTCCAGGAGGTTCATTTCACATGCAGCCGAGGGAACTACTAGAGCAGCAGGTTCAGGTGTTTCCATAAGGAGGCACACCTGGATGCATTTGTGTGATTTTGCGGAGCCCTTGAAGTCATTGTTTGTCAATGCACCTTTTGATAGTTCATTCCTTTTGGCCCAACTGTTAGAGACAATTTAACTAGGTGTGAGAAGAATGGGAAAACCCTTTCTGTCATAGGATTATGTTTTTCTGCTCCTCAGAACTGTCCTTCTCTAGGAAACAATGAGGAACAGGCAAAATGTAGTTCAGAAGGATCGGAACCGAACCCACATGTTAATGACAAATGCAGATGGACAACTCAGATGGAATGTTATGGTAAGACATAACTTCTTTTTTTCATTTACTCAGCCAATGGTTTCACTGTCTCTCAGCCTATAACATTTCCTAAACAGTGGGCTTCTGCCATGCCTAACTTTCACTTAGTAGGATCAGCAGTCAGCTTGATGCAGGGAATCTAAAATGTCTTAAAATTTAGAGAGATGGCTTTTCTAGCCTTCAGTAAATATCAATAAATCATCCAGGTAGGGTGCTTAATATCTGGTAGGGGGTTTAAGAATTTTGTCCAACATCCTTGGAAATGTAGATGGTGTTCCAGTGAGACCAAAAGGCAGAGGACTCTATAAAAGAAGAATACATCTGCTATGAAAAATAGCACATTTTCATTAGTTTTTGGTGCTAGTGGAATTTGGCAGTAGCCTTTGGTTAGGTCCATGGTGGAAAAAACCTAGCCTTGCCTACTTTATAAATCAGTCTGGCCTCTCAGGGGATGTGATAAGAATCAAATTAAAATTTCGGTTAAGCTGTTGTAAGGCCTTGTCGACCCTTCATGCTTGAAGACCTGTATAATGCTTCTTATTCTACTTTCTGATTCTTTTGTGACCTCCACGTTACAGCATTTTATGCACCTCTTTCCTAGGTATTTTCATTGAGATGTTGATATTCAGTATAGTTGCAAATTTATTTTTTAACCATGCACAGTTTCCTCATTGTGCTGGATTAAACTGATTCTGTCGTGGAAATTCTGAAAATGTCTATATTCCCAAATACGATTTTTTTTTTTTGCTTATTGTTTTTGAGTTATTGATAATGTTTCATCTGTTTTGACTTCAGCACATGCTGCGGGGCCATTATCTTCTTCTGCAAACCTACTTAAAACTGAAAAGTTTAAGTTTCTCTCCAAGGTTTCAGAACAATTGTGTGTCATGATTTTCTTGGTCATCTTACATGATGATTTACTTCAGTTATTTTTCATAAGTTTCTCAGCAATGGGTACTAACACAAGTCCTTTATCCCCTGGTTTAAATTCTCTGAAATTGGCATTTTTGTTACATGGCATTTGCTATGGCTCCTGTGCTCTTTCCTTTTGTTCTTTAGACATTGTATTTCTTATCCTGTCCTTCTAACTCTGCAGCCTTTCTAACAGTTTTTAAAGTGTTATTTAAATGATTGATTATTATGCAGATGTCCTCAGTTGCCTCACTTAAGAAAAACTGATAAAATCCATGCATTGCCATAAACATAAATACTCCTTGGTCAGTAAGTATTCCTTGGAGATGGCTACTATGAAAAAAGGAGGAATTCTGCTGAAGAAAAAGAGCATCCCTGGGATTCAATAATGCCTACACTAAGTGTACACATTCTGAGTGAACAGACAACACAGCCATAACTCACACCTTCTTATAGGATCATAGGATCATTGGAAGTTACTAGGCTATTGGCCCTGAGGCTCTTATAAGCCTACCCAAGAATTTAGCCCATGCATAGACACATCAGCACCCGATGCCCCTGTCCAGCAGGGACACGGGTGGAATCCCAGGGATGTATTCTCTATTTCCCATTCAGTTATTCAGGTTGCGCTTTAAAAAGGGGTAAAGAGGTACTCTGCTTGACGTGGAGAGGGAGCCTATTCCATAGATGGGGAGACTCTGGGACACAAATCTGCCCTGCCAACAAGTCCTATTGATGTCACAGACCAGGTTAAGACCATGTGTGTGGGTTACTTGAGTGGAGCTTGACTTGCAATATGCAGCAATCCCATCAAGGCGGGGTCCAAGATCGCCTTGTATGCCAGATAGAAGGTCACCTCTGAGGAGGTTGGCATAATGGTTAAGGTGTTTACCTTACACACACAAGATGCAGGGTTTGATTCTCACATGGGGTGATTGGCTAGGCTTAAAATGGCTCACAAGGGCAGTTAGCCTAGTACTAATCTATGAACTAATCTATGAACCTATGAAACAGAGTAGAGGGATAGGGCTTTTAACCTATCTGTGTTTGGTAGATTTTTGAGACCCTGGATTATCCTGGTAAGGAACCTCTGTGGTCCCTCCAGCTGCTGCATGTGCTTTGCGAGGTACATGCCGAATAGGGCATTGTACTCAATAATGGGCCTTATAAGGGAAGAATACAGGAATGTTATGACATCCTTGTCCCTGGATGAGATACCCTTAGTTAAGAGGTGGGCCATGTAGACAGCTTTCTGTACAATGGAAGCAACATGGTGGTCAAAAGTCAGGTTGCTATCAGTCTGGATGCCCAAATCCCTCACGACTGACCATAGGCACCGGAAGCTGTTGAAGACTGAGTGGGCAGAGGGTGAGAGGGGCACTTAGTGATCTGAAAAGGGCAATTTTCTAAAAACTATTTTCTACCACAACATATGTTCACTTAGAAGCCATTTTAAGCTTAGACAATTTCCTTTTTGGTGCTTGAATTAACATTTCCTGATTGGTTATACCTATCCAATGGCTGCTAATTGTACATTAGCCCGAGTGAAAATAACTATGATCATACCATAGATAATTTGAGGGGACCCATGTAAGGGATGCAGCATTTATGAACTGCCTCTATCTATTAGTGGTATGAGGGGCAATCCTGGAGTACATTTTCTGTTACCCATCATTAGATCCAAGTTGCATTTGAATATGTACAGGAATGAGCTTTGTTTTACTTGAATGGATAGTCTGTAACCCCTTGCCACTCCAGCAGCAGCCCCTTCCCCAGCCTCTTCAATGTTCCATTACTTGTACGTTTCTCCTCAGTTACCATAAACACTGTTCAAACCTGTCAACGTGCCTACTGTTTTCTTATTTACTACTACAGTCATTACAGAAATTGAAATAAAATAGCACACACACTGAGCCATTTTCTAAACAAACAATACAGTCTTGCAGGGAAAACATGCTTAGCATGAGCAGTAAACTTCTCTGCCCTTAAAGCTCACATTCATTGAAAGGGCATGAAAACTCACATTCATTTTGCATCTGACCAGAGGAGGACTAAACTTACCTCTGGGCTGTTTTCAAATCATAGGCTCCTTACACATTTTTAGTGCCATGCATACATGTATGCTTTCTTTGATTCACCTTCCTGATTGTGTTAAATTATATTCCTTGTATAATACAGCACCACTTGTTAGAATGTGTTTTAAATTTGTAGTTTTTAATAGCCTTTTAGTAAGCAATGAAACAAAATGTATGAACAATAATGACAAAATTACCAATTTCAGAAAATTTCAACCATAAACGGCCACTCAAACTTCTATCATTACAATCCACCAATATCAGTAAATATGCAAAATCTCTGAGTAAAGTCATCTAATAATTCCACACTAAAGGGATCTGTAACTAAAGAAGAGGTTGCTGCTAGCAAATTACGTTATATTTCATTGTTTCATCAACAAATAAAGTGCCTCTTCCCCTTGAAGAATAAATTTTCTATGTTACATTAAAAAATGATAAGCTAGTAATATTGCAACAGGGAATGGATGGCAAACTGATAACAGGTTCATTTTACTAGGTAACTCCTCCAGAGGAGGACATTCACAGGACAGCAGCATCCACAGAGACAATCCCCCCAGCAACAGCATAAAACACAGAGATAATCCCCCCAGCAGCAGCATAAAACGGGAACAATCCCCCCAGAAGCAGCATAAAACACAGAGATATTCCCCCCAGCAGCAGCATAAAACATAGAGACAATCGCCCCAGCAGCAGCATAAAACACAGAGACAATCCCAACAACCACTGGTTGGCAACCAGAAACACGATCCCTAATCCCTGCAGCAGCATGTGTCTGAAACATATTCCCTGCAGTATTATATATCCTTACCTGAAAGCTGTGCCTGACCAGAAACACGATCCCTGAAGCAGCAGCATATATCCAAAACATCTTGCCTGAAACATCCTTCAGGTAGGCAACGGAACTTTGCGCCTAAGTTGTGTTTGGCGTAAGTCCATAATGCGCATGCATGGCTTCCGGTCCTTTTTTTCTCTGCCCATGGGGACTAGACAAATAGTGCAGTGGACTGGACAAGACAAAAAGGGGGGGGAGCTTGCTCCCCCTCGATCAATGGTTCTGGTGCCCTTGTAGCTGACTGCATGCTTAGGACATTGTTATTAATATGATAATTTGTGGGGACATCACTCTCCCCAAAGGGGATGATGATGCATTTTTTTGTATTTAGTTGAGGCCATGTTTCTGGCACCAGTCATTTCTTTGGGTGAGACCCTCTTGGAGGATGTCCACGTCACTAGGGGAATTGATGACAGCTCATAGTTTACAGTCATCTGCAAACTTGGTCAGCCATAGCCCACTGGTTTTGGCCTACACCTCAGAAAAGTATATCCCAAATAACAGAGACCCCAAGACCGAACCTTGGGGTACACCACTCGATACGGGTGTACTGCTTGTCGTGGCTTCCCTTATTTTGACTAGATGGGTTCTATCAGTGAGCCAGTTAGCTGCCTGTCTGGTAACATATGGATTGATGCCTAGTTGAGAGAGTTTATCTTTTACGCCCGAGTGGGGAATAGTTTTGAAGTCTTTGGTCAGGTCAAGGTAGGCGGTGTGCACTGTCTTCCCCTCATCCATGGCTTTGCTGACTGTTTCAAAAAAGTTGACCATATTTAACAGACATGACTTCCCCTTGATGAAACCTAGATGGTGTCTTCTGTGATGAAACCAAACTGTGTGGGATTGAGTGTTTGGAGGTTGCCAATGTCCTTGCTAATGAGGTCCATGATAATCCGTTCCATGGTCTTGCAGATCAGGCTAGTTAGGCTGATGGGTCTATAATTTTCTGGATCGGTGGACCTTTGTGTAAAGGGATAACAGTGGGTGCCCTCCACTCAGCTGGGAGAAAGCCAGTACTCAGGCTTTGGTTGAATAGGGTGCCTAATGGTGCTGCAAGTTCCTGCCTGAGTTTATTTAGGATGTAGCCAGGGATGTTATCATGTCCCATGGAGGCTGTATTTTTTGCCTTTGAGAGAGCAGTGATGACCTGATCCTTAGATATAAGGCAAATGGTCAGGTACTGGGAATGTTTTCCTACTGATTTTCTTGCAGCTTTAAATCTTAACAGGGATTCATAAAGATTACCACAAAATCTAGACTACATGTACACTTAGAGTAATCTTACTGAGTGACTAGAAAACACAAAAAATGTGGTAGGGATGTTCTTGAATACATATTGTGTACACTTAGTGTAGGCTTCATTGAATCTGGCCCCATTACTAATTTTTTGCTAAGGACTTACATTAGTTTTCTTGACGAGTACTATCTCAAGAAATTTTGTTGCACAATCAGTGATTATGAAGCTATACTCAGTTTTACATGTGGACCTATTATGTACATAGCTGTTCTTTCAAATGCGACTTCCGCAATAGATAAAGGCATACCTCTCAACCTCTTTGCTCAAGAATTCTGTTCAAAGCCAAAAATAATTGGGGGGTGTAAAGGCCCAAAGTCAGGGTCAATTTTTACATATTATCCATAGAACAGGTTTTGCATCAGAATGCATTTACTGAGCAACAAGAAGCATGGAAGTCTAATATCTGGAATTAATGACTTACTACAACTGTCAATAATTTACCTGCAAAATCAAAGTTTTATGAGGGACAGGTTAAAATCAAAAATGTTCTCAAAATCGTGGACATTGATAGGTATAGTTAAGGGGTATCAAAGGGTGCTTAAACCCTGAGTTTGGTGCTGGCATCAGACCAGTAAAAGCTAGCTTAAATACTAGTTTTGTCTTATCCATTCAAAAATGACCACCAAAATGTGGTCATGACTTTAGTGCATCACGTGTTCTAAAAGGCCTTGGAAGTAATAACTGGCTTGGTATCTGCTCACCCTTGGTTTTCCTATACAGCAGGTCATTGTTCAAAGTATGAGCAGGTAGTGGAGCTGTTCCATTGCTTCCCCTTCTTCTCTTGCTATATTCTTCCTAGCGCTCCTTAGTGTGTTGTCTTTCCATACAGTTTCTTGAAACTGACTTGGCATATCTGGAATTTAGTTACATCAGCTTTGTTGTCATCTGTATTCTGATATGAAATGGAGGGCATGGTCTCTTCTCCAATAAATACATCTACTGGGTTTTCCCCTTTGTCTGCTTCATCCTCAGTAAAGGTTAACTGATAAAAACAGTTTTCTTCTGCCAGAGGTACTGGTAATTTCCCCATTCTCTGTTTCAGTAGTTATCTTACTTTAATGTCAGAGTCCTAGTTTTGTTTCTGGCTGTTTCCCTGCTTTAGTGTAGCAGGGAAAAGCTTATGAATCTGTTTAAGTTCCTTTCCACTTTCTTTTAGTTTGAGACCCATTTATCTCTTCCTCAGTTTCTATGCCTTCTTCCCATAGTGTATTTTTAACTAAAGAACTTTCACTGTCAGTCTTCACACTGATGTCTTTTTTTTTTTACTAGAGTCTTTTAGCAAGGCTCAGTATCAAATTTAACCCTTCCCGAGAGGCAAATCTTTATTCCCTTTGTGTATTCTATTCCTACACATTTTTTTTATAGGGACTATGTATGTCTGGCTGTATATTTGATTACCCCACCCCCATATCGTTAATAGTGCTTTTGAATTTTGGAACATCTTGGCCAATGAGCACATCATGTTTTAGGTTAAGTAGTAGAGCTACTGGCTGTAACAAGACCTAAAAGGGTATGTATTTCTAACTCTGTGCTATATGCTACTCTCTTTTGTCTCCATTTATACAAACTGCCTATTTTATTTATTTATTTTATTATTTATTTTATTATTATCTGTTAATAAGTGCTGTTATGCTTAAATGTTGTGATGTAACTAATGTAATCATGTTCCATGGGTTGTATATATATATATATATATATATATATATATATATATATATATATATATATATATATATATATATATATATGCATACACACACACACACACACACACACACACACACACACACACACACACACACACACACACTCTCTACAGGTAAAGTAGTTGAACATTGAAGTTCAGCATGTAATTGAAGTGTCGGGAGTTGCAGTGCCAAACCTCTGAATATGGAGACTGAGTGACCAAAAAGCTGGACTTACCTATAAGTCTGAGTTTGCCATTTCTCAAATATTCTCTTTTCTGCATGTTATGGCAATCTTGATGTTTGTGTATACAAATCCAGGTGGTGAGGAGTGCAGGGATTCTTGGCCTCTGCAAAAAAAAAAAAAAAAAACAAGTTTAAAAGAGAAGAGTGATGATCGATATTCGCTCTGCTGTATTTTAAGTCTTTTATTGGCACTGCATGACTCAGCATTGCGAGTCGCTCCTTTTCAGTAGTGACCAGTGAGCTAGTTCAGCATTACCACATTCCACAGGCATGCTTTTTTCCGGTACAGCTTATTGGCTAACATTAACAAATTTTACAGACACATCATTGCTGTTGTTTTTAACCATGCAGTATTTTAATCTGTGCCTTTTTCTAGACTATTTAAACCAACTGTCTGAGATGTTAACAATTTTCCTTGTTTACAAGCAAAGGAACATATTTAGGTAAAGGCTTATTATCCCTTTGTGCATGCAAGTTTGTCTTGGGGTTGCAGTTTCAATTAATTGTAATTGTACTAAACACCCAGATGTTCAGAAGACTTAAGGTCACTCTGGAAAACACGTTTTCTTAAAGATTAGTCTTAAAGGTGTGAAACAAACTTCTTTTCAAACACAAAAGTGATCGCATGCAGCTTTATGCATGCAAACACTTTTTTCGTACGAAAAGAAAAGTGAGTATTGCAACCTCTAAAGAAGTATATAGTTTAAAAGATTGTTTCCAAATGAAGATAGAATGAACTGAGCAGTGCAGCACTTAAAGACTGTTAACAGTTTGGCAAAAAATACTGATTATTTATTTTTTATTTTTTTATTTTTTTCCATGAAGGTGTGTGTGTGTGTGTGTGTGTGTGTGTGTGTGTGTGTGTGTGTGTGTGTGTGTGTGTGTGTGTGTGTGTAAAAAATATTTCTGATTTTTATTTGTGCACATACGCATAATAATGTTGGGCACATACTTAACTCATCTGGGTAACACTAAAAAAAATGTAATTAACAAGTCATTACATTTCAAAAGTGAGGCAGATCATAGAACATTCAGACATTTAGAACTTCTAGGAGTCAGACACGTACGCAAGTCAGACTGTATAGATGTGTTTTGATATGGCGTTAGTGGTGTCATCTGCCCTCAGTCCCACCAATTCTAAATCCAGCCCTGCTCAGAGGTGTATACCAAAGGTTGCTGCGGGTTGTGTGGGGGGCTGGGGGTGGTGTGGTCATTACTTCTTTAATTTTCATCAGAATCAAACCTTAGATGTTTGTACAGGAAGTCATTATAGCTTGTTTTGAGGCTGGGAACAGTGTCATCATTGTTTGTTTATTTTTCTCATGGACCTCAGAGGTGTACAAAGGAGATTACTATAGCTTGTGTATGGGTAGTGTATTGTCTAAGAAAAACAAAGTAAAATATGTTACTGTCATCATTATTTTTTCACATTTTTCACAACCACTCATCAGACATGTATACAGGTGGCTACCTTTGATGGAGTAAGGGTGAGGGGTGAGGAGGCATGCTGCTTATATGTATGATAGCAGTCACTTGAAATACACAACTGTGGCCAACTGAACCTCCACTTTCATCCCAGTTCAACACCAGAGGAATCCACAGGCAGTGACTGAATTTTATTGGGCTGGGGTAGAGAGGCAAGCAGTATTTCCAGATAGGTTTTGTGTATCCTCATAATTGTCTTGTTAGTTTATTGTGAGCCACTATTTTGTTAGCTTTGAACATTAAGCACTGGGCATGATGTATAGGTTCATAGGTTCATAGGTGTGTACTAGGCTAATGGCTCTGGAGCCTTTACAAGCCTAGCTCATAGGATTACCCTGGCATCGTGCCACCCGACTTTAGTTCCCAGTGCCTTTGTCGAGTAGAGCCACTGGAGTGATCTCTGGGGTGAATTTTCTATTTCCCATCCACTCATCAAGATTTCTTTTGAAGAGGGTCAGTGAGGTGCTCTGCTTGACATGTATGGGATGTCTATTCCATAGCATGGGCAGTCTCTGGGTTATGAACTGTCTCTCCAGCATGTTCTGTTGATTGAGGTAATGAGGTTGTGTTCTCTGGAGCGTGTGGTGCAGAGGGATTGGGATTTATTTAGATGTAGCATTTCTAACAGAGCTGGGTCAGACATGGCTCTGTCAGTCAAGCAGGAGATCGCCTCAAAGTAGGCGATATAAGAGAGAGAGAGAATAGTTGGAGTTTTTTGAGTCTGTCAATATAGGACAAGTGTTTAAGGCCTAGTATCCTCTTTGTGAGGTACTTTGGTGGCCTTTCCAGTTGTGGCAGGTGTCTAGTGAGGTACATGCCAAATGGGGCACTGTACTCGATGATTGGCTTAATGAGGAAAGAGTAGAGGGAGACAATGACCTCTTTCTTCCTGGATGCAAAACCCTTAGTAATGATATGTGCCACATAGAAGGACTTACTGACCACAGTGGCAAAGTAGTAGTCAAAAGAGAGGTTGCTGTCAACCTGTGTTCCCAGATCTCTTATAACACCTTCTGTGGTCAGTGGACTACCATTGAGGTGGTAATTCAAGAGAACCGGGTTTTTCCCAAGGGGGATGACAACACTTTTTTTGGCATTGAGCTTAAGGCCATGGTTCTGACCCCAGTCGTTGGTCTCAGTGAGGCCTTTCTGTAGGATGTCAACATCACTTGGAGAGTTAATAATAGCTTCCAACTAGCAATCGTCTGCAAATTTTATCAGCCAGAGTCCCTTCATGTTGGCCTGGACTTCAAAGAAGTATATACCAAACAGGAGAGGACCCAGGACTGAACCCTGTGGGACTCCACTCATGACTGGTCTGCAGTCTGACTTGGAGTCAGCTACATTCACACTTTGGGTTCTATCTGTGAGCCAGTTTGCAACCCATCTAGTGATGGCAGCATTTTCACTTGGAAGCCAGCATACATCATAAGGTAATACCGAGAGGAATGAGGGTTAAATGCCTAACCAGTTATGGGAATAGCTACCCAGACTTGCTGGCCAAGTGGCAGGCCATTAATTTGGAAACCAACTTCAAATATATCAACTCTTAATTGAATACTTTTAACCTGAAGAGACTGTTGCAACTGAATTATTAAATCTAAACAAACTGAACTTGAACAGATGGAACTGAATGAGACTTGTATAAGGAAGATTGAGACACTACAAGTCAATCTGAATGCTTATGAGATGAAATTGAACGACCTTAAAACCAAAAAAAACTTACCAGAGACTTTCAAGATTTCAAAGCAGGCAACATCTTTGAATGGCCCAAGGAAGAACATACCGTGAATGAACATAAGACATTTTTATACAGAAGAAAACCAAGTACTGGCCAAGGCAACTATCTTGCTCAAAGCAATAAGAACTATTCACTTAATACTCTGAGCCATGTGCCTAGTAGAGATGAAATGGCTAACAACAAAAATGAGCAAGTTTCCATATGTGAAGTTGTAGAGATACAAACAAACCCCAATGCTTTACCTTCATCATTAGCACCTCAGGGACCAGCACCAAAGATGGGGCTATGCATGCTCCATTTGCTTGTTAACTTCCGTTTTTAATCAAGCAACATCCACTAAGGAATCCACGATCACACAGCCAGGAAAAGGAAAAGGAAGAAGCTTGTTGTGAATCTTTCTCAAGTTCACCTAAGTGATGAACAGGTTCATCTATTAAATAAAGGCTTAAGCTTCATTCCATCAATTCGTTCTGATCTAAATGAATTTGTGACTGACATTAGATTATTTGGGGAAATATTACTCTGAAATCCATATTGGGGATGAATAATATGACTAACTGTGAATTGTATAAGAAACCAAGCACCTTTGTACCTGTCAATCATCCCAATGTGGAACTCTTTCTTCGTTTATGTGTGAATTAGGTTGGGAGTTTCAGAGATGGGACTAATCATAGTGGACATTTCCACAACATCACTCATCAAGAAAGAGAAGCCTCATTTCATCTAAGGGATAGAGAAGATCTGGTTATCAAACCTGCAGACAAAGGTGGTGCTATTGTCGTGGTGGATTCCTTCTGGTACAGAAATCAAATGTTGAATATGCTGCAGAATGAGCACACATACAGAAAAATTAGTAAGAATGAGTTACAATCGATGATCACCAAATTTCAAAATTGTCTTTCTGATATGTTGATGGAAAGATGTATATCTAAAGAACGTTTTGACTTTTTTGAGGTAATTAACCCAACCATCCCTACCATCAGTGGGCTACCTAAAATCCACAAAGATCTCTGTAATTCACCACTATGACCTATTGTAGCAGGGAGAGGATGACTGTCTGAACCACTCTCCATATATGTGGAGGATCAACTCAAGAAGGTTCTACCTAGGGCAACCACTGTCCTGAAAGACACAGGCAGTTTTCTCAATGACCTTTATATGAAAATAGAAAGCTTGAAAGATGTTGCAGGCTTCCTTCTTGTCACCATGGATATCGACAGCTTGTTCACTGTGCTTCCCAATGACTATGGGATTGAAACTATCCATGATTTTCTAAATCAAGTAGGACTACAGACAGATTTGATATGTTCCCTTTTAGAGCTAATATTGGAGAATAATGTCTTTGTGTATGGTCAAGACTATTTTTGGAAAATTTTGGGCATGGGCAAATATGGGCACTCCTTGTGCGAATAGCTACTCCAATATAATCATTGCACAATGGGAACAGTCAAAAGTCCTCTCTGATATGAACCCATGGGAAGAGCATCCTTTTTATTATGGATGTTTTGTTGATGACATCTTTATTCTCTGGAAAGGAGATGAGGAGCAACTATTGTTGTTCACTGACTATTTGAACAACAGTACTGATTTCTTGGAGTTCAAGTTAAATTATTCTAGTTCTGAGATTGACTTTCTAGATGTCCATTTGGACTTGCAATCTAAGAAAAGGCTGCATATTAGTCTGCACAGAAAAAATACATGGAAGAACCATTATCTACATCATAACAGTATGCACCAAGGTCACGTATTCAAAAACATCATGGAAAATCAAACTGTACGTATTTCTGGGTTTTGTACCAACGATATTGATTTTGAAAAGGAACATAATAGGTTGTATGGCAACCTGGAAAGTAGAGGCTATAGACGAAAGGATCTTAGGTTCCATTACAGCCGTGAAAAAATAAGGAACAAAGATCAACCCTATTACTCTGATAAAGGACCCATTAATCAGAGTATGACAAGCATTAATGAGCAAGAGAAGGAAAGTACCAATAATAAACTCAAATGTACACTCACTTATAGTACAGACTGTAGAAAAGTATTTGAGGTTATTAAAAGGTTCTGGCCACTGTTGACTGGAGACAGCAAATTAAAAAGCATTGATGGGGAGCAACCCAGTTTCATGTTGAAGAACAAAAAGACCATCAAGAGATTATTATGTGGAAAGGATGGCCTTGGCCATCAGATTGGATCTGAAAAGGAAGGTACTTTTAAGTGCAATTGTTGTAAAGCCTGTCCAAGTATTGATAGCAGCAACGTCTTTATACATCCAGTCTCTAAGAAGAGCTATAATTTCAAAGTACACGTCAGTCACCCTGCTAGACAGGGGTCCAGGGAAGTAAATACTGTGGATAGAAATAGCCAGGGAATTGTTATGGCTAGGCTTGTATAGGCCCTAGTGCTGATAGCCTACTACCAACCTATGAACCTATGGACCTACATGCTAACTGTAACAGCCACCATTTGGTCTACCTTGCTTCCTGTTGTTTATGCAGTGCCTTTTATATTGGCAAAATAGACCAGTGACTGAAAGACAGGGTCTTATGACATCTGAGGGATATTAAGGACAAAGACCCAAATAATGCACTTGCCAACCATAGCTCTGAATACTCTTCACACAGGTTTCTATTCAAGGTCATACAATGTGTGACTTTAGGAAACAGAGGTGGAGATGTACATAACAACACTGAATTAAGTGAAATACATTGGATTACTAACCTGAGGGCTGATCGTGTTGTTGGTCTGAATTATATGGTTCCTCCCAAACCTGTTCTCAAAACCAGGGGATTAATCATGAAGAGATAAAAGTAGATAGGACTGTTTATGGATTGTGTTAATGATTTATCTACATCAAATTTGTTCATCAAACCTTAAAGTTATATTTGTCTGCTGCTATGAAAGTTATATGCAGTCCTAGTGAATCACAAAATCATGTACTTTTATTATTTTTAAGAGTCACTGTTTGCACTTAAGTGATAATTGGGCAGACAGAATATTAGTTTCTAGTGGAATTTATATCTATGTCTTATGAGTAGCTAAATCTAACTTACATTTCCCATAAAGATATCTCCTGCACACATTTAAGAAGTTACTGCTTGCACTTTTTGCTTAACTCCCATTTATATGTTATATGTAGGTGAAGCTGAAAATGAATTATGTACTCCCTCCAGAGATATGTTATATATTTTAGCTGGATACTACAAGTGAAATTCTATGTATAGTCATACTTAATTTAATGTTCATCCTTCACAGAGATACATATATATGTATGTATAAATATATATATATATATATATATATATATATATATATATATATATATATATATATATATATATATATATATTTTTTTTCTGTGAATACTATGAAGTCATTGCATGCACTTACCAAGTGCTGCTTGGGCTTGGGCATTCAGAGTGTTGCCTTTTTGCATAACTTTTATTTATGTTTTATGTGTAGTTGCAGTTGCAATTGAATTATATATATATATATATATATATATATATATATATATATATATATATATATATATATATATATATATATATATATATATATATATATATATATATATATATATATATATATATATATATATATATATATATTCTATTGGACATTTCTCATATTCTAGCTGGACACTATAGTACAAGTGAAAAAAAGCCAATATAGATCTGGCTTAGATATGTAAATTCATCTCAGATGGTTTGCTGCCTATTGGTTGAGTCCCAGAAAGTGCTGCCCCTATAGGGCAAATAGTGATTTTATTTCATTGAATCAGTCAGAAGGTGTAGCCAGCATAAGTCTGGCTTAGATATGGAAATGAGTTTTAGATGTCTTGCTGTCTATTGGTTGAACCTCAGGAAATGCTACCCTGATAGGGTAAACAAAGACTTTGTCCCATTGGGTCAATCAGAAGGTATACCAATATAGGTCTGGCTTAGATATGTTAATGGGTCTTTGAAGTCTTGCTGCCTATTGGTTGAGCTTCAGAAAGTGTTGCCCTGATAGGGTAACTTTTGATTTTGTTCTATTGGGTCAGTCAGAAGGTGTGCCCTGTAATCATATGATTGGTTGATGCTATTTTAAATAAGAAGAGAGGGCTACAGGAAGTCACAATCTGAAGAAGGCTATATGTGGAAAGTGCAGGTTTTGCTAGCTCTCACTCCATTTATTGTTTTTTATCTAGACATCTTTTATCTTTCATTAAATTTTGGTTTTAACAGTTTCTCAGCTGTGAAGGTACACTTGAGCTTGTTTTTCATCATCACCTAGTGATATAGGGTTTGATGCCTAGCTTAATGAGTTTTTCTATGATTCCTGAGTGGGGAATGGTATAAAAGGCCTTGGCCAGATCAAGATAGGCTGCATGAAACAATTTGCCTTCATCCACAACTCTGATGACTGAATCAAAGAAGTCGACCAAGTTGAGCACGCATGAACTACCCTTCACAAAACCAAACTGTGTAGGATCCGGAGTTTGGAGATTCCCTATATCCTTGTTTATTAGGTCCATGATGATGCCATAGCTTTGCATATCAGACTCGTCAGGCTAATGGGGCGATAGTTCCCAGGTTCTGTAGTCGCTCCTCCTTTGTGGAGAGGGATGTCTGTAGCAGTGCACCATTCAGTAAGGACAAAGCCTTAGGTGAGGCTGTGATTGAACAGGGCACACAGGTGATGTGCCAGCTCACTCTGTAGTTCATGTAGAACACAGCCAGGGATATTGTTAGGTCCCATAGAAGCTGTATTCTTGGCCTTGGACAGTGCTGTTTTAACCTGTGCAGCAGTAATACTGGGTGGCTGGCAATCCATTGGTATTGTTATTGGTCCTTTTGGGGGGAGGGGGTTGGCACTAAATCTGTTGGCCAGTATATTGGCAATATCTGTTGGCTCGGTATAGGAGGTACCATTGTGCAGTAGCTCAGAACAAATCTGGGTATTGCCATGGAAATTCTTCACATAAGTATAGAAGCCCTTGTGGTTGTCTTTACTATCTGCTGCAATTCTGTTTTCATAGCTAACTTTAGAGGATTTGATGAGAGATTGCAACTTGTGGTTGAGGCTGATAAGGGAGTTTTTCCAGTCTTGGAACTTTACCTTATTCCGCATCAGTTTCATCCTTCTGTTGTAGAGTTTGTTAATGGCAGGATACCACCAGATTGGCTTCCTTTTTTTGGAGGAGAGCATCTTGGTTCTATTGGGTATGGTGATATCCATGCATTTGTGTATGTGTTCTTACAGTGCATTGGTGTATGATTCGGCGGGCATGCAACTATTCTCCATTTGCATGGGTGCCGTGAAGTTAGCTAACTCTGTTTTTACGAGCCCAAAGTTAGCTTTGGGAGAAGTTTTTCATAGTGATTTCCTTTGCGGGGGGGGGTCTGGATTTCCAAGGTGATTAGTTTGTAGTTGGATCTAGCCACGGAGGAGTTGCTTTTGCTGTAGAGCAATGGTCACTCATGTTAGTAATGACCAGGTCAAGGATGTTGCTACCTCTAGTGGGGGTAAGAACAAGCTGGTCTAGGGCGCTTGAATTAATGAATTCCAGGAAACGTTGGACAAGTGTATTGGTACATGAGTAGTTTTCCCAGTTAATGGCAGGGTAGTTGAAATCACCCAGTATGAGAGTGCTAGGTTGGACCCTAATATTCTCCAGGCTGCTTAGGAATGTGGAGTATGAGTCTTGTGACATGGTTGGGGATCTATAGCAGGCTACAACTTCAATTGCTATCTTACCCAATGTTAGCTGCACCTGACATATCTCAGATGCGTTATGTTGGGCTTCCAGTCTAGAGGTGTGCACATCCTTTATGAATATGGAAACACCACTGCCTTTGGAGCTTTGGTCCATGTTATGGAGCCGAAAGGTATGGAATGAGTTATAACCTGGTAGTGCAGGGGTGCTTTCTGCTGCCTTGAACCAGGTCTCTGTTACAGCACAAATGTCAATGTTCTCCATTTTAAAGAGTGCTTTGAGTGAATGCATTTTGAGATTTAGACTTCTAGCGTTGAGTAGCATGACCCTTATATTGTATTTGTTTGTAGTTGTTATAGTGGTAATTTGGTCTTTGGAACACCACCTAAAAAGGCACTATAGGGGTGGCAAGAGCCTTGCCTAGTTTCCGGAAGCCCAGGTGTGACAAATGCAGGCTCAATCATGTCATCCTAGGTAGACAGATAATGGATCCCCTTAGAATGACAGCAGAAACTTAGCCAATTTTTGAAATCAATAATTTTCTATTTGTACTGTGGTCTCATTCTGGGTGATGGTAGGATGCTGCTCAGGGCTAGGGTCATACCCGCCTGGGCTACATAATTTGAGAGCTCCTCCATGTCTCTTTTCATATAGTCCAGGGAGGTATGTCTCAGGTCATTCACACCCACATGTACAATGACAGAGTCATATTTGTACCTGTTGTTGAGGGACCTGAGTGCATGCATTATGTGGTGGATCCTGCCACCTGACAGGCAGCTGACTGTGACTTTCTCCTTATTCAACCTAGTGAGTGGGACATTAGTGTGCAATCACTATCTATCTATCACTATCTGCACTAGTGTGCAGTGTCACTATCTAGTCACCTATGACTAGTGTGTTGGGCATGCTGTTTTGCCTTAGGGACTTTGGTTGAGTGCACATTGCTTAGGAGAGTTATGTGTCTCATGATTAGTGTTATGTTGTGGTGGTCGAGTGCGTTTCTGCCTTGGAGGTCTCTGCTGTTTGGGGAAAATTTTTACTGAGAGCCTCCGCGAAGGTGGGTGTGTGGTTTGTGTTTTTATCTGAAGGCAGGGCTGGTGCATGTTCTAGAGGGCTATGTGTTCCATGTGGTGTGGTGCAAGTGTTGACCTTCACCTCTTGACCAGCTATTCCAGTCATGGCTGGAGAGTGCGTGGCTTCCAATTTGGATATATAAGTGCATCTCTCACAAGTCTGAGTGTTGGCAGGTAAGAAGAGAGGGTATCAGTGTACATGAGGCAGCTGCTACATTGCCTCAGGATGCCCAAGTTCACCAGGTTAATAGGAGAAAGCACAGGAAATTGACCTTTAGACATGCCTGGAGGGGTGGGCATTAATAATAAGTACTGGAGCTGTTTCCTTGTAGAAGGTTTAGTGCTGGTAGCACTTTTGTGTGCTACAATAATTGCTACAAGAAGTCTGGTAAAGTGCTAAACTAATAAGCTAATAAAAGTGTAGGAGATGAGAGAACTAGCAGATCTAAGGGAAAAATTGAAGAGCAGACTTTGGCACCACTCAGAAGCTTACAAACAGTTCTGGATACCGGAAATCTGTGTCTGGACTGAACTAGTTACAGGAAAGGTGGGAACCAAGCACAAATGCAGGCTTTTAAACCAGAAAGTTGAAAGAGATGGAAAAACTGCCCAAATGGTCAATAAACTACAATTTCTGGGCCAGAAACCACTCCTCTTGTGGTAGATAGGCTACCTAGTGCTTACCACTCCCACTGATAAGCTAGAAGGCTTCCCTCCAACACAAAAAGGCTTGGGGGGCTCAGAAGCTTGCAAACAGTCCTGGATACAGCAAATCTGTATCTGGACTACACTAGCTAAAGGAAAGGTGGGAAACAAGCACAAATGCAGGCTTTTAAACCAGAAAGTTGAACGAGAATGAAAAACTGTCCAAATGGCCAATACACTACAATTTCTTTTAAACCAGAAAGTTGAACGAGATGGAAAAACTGCCCAAATGAACAAATAAACTACAATTTCTGGGCCAGAAACCACTCCTCTTGTGGTAGATAGGCTACCTAGAGCTTACCAGTCCAACTGATAAGCTAAAAGACTTCCCTCCAGCACAGAAAGGCTTGGGGGGCTCAGAAGCTTACCAACAGTCCTGGATACAGCAAAACTGTATGTGGACTAGACTAGTTACAGGAAAGTCAGGAAACAAGCTTAATTTTTTTTTCAGAAAGCAGCTAAAACAGCACTAAAAACAATTGAAAGTGCAGTGCAAGCTAGCACACTTAAGTGTGTAGCAGTATTAAAGCAAATACAGATTAAAAAATTTCAATTTATCGTCCAATCTCCATTTTGTCACCTTTATCTAAGATACTAGACAAGTGTGTGGAAACACAACTTTTGAAACACCTTACCGACAATAATCTACTTGACCCAACTCAACATGGCTTTTGCTCGGCTCATAGTACTACCACTTGTGTGTTCATTGAAGTCCTGATGTTTTTAGTTCAGGCTAGCCATTTGAGTAAAAGGTTGGGAAAATACTCTAAAATTCATCACAGACATCTGTAAACCCCTGTGCCTTCTAGGGTCCCCGGGTTAATTGAGTTATTTCCTAAATGGTTATTACTGTGCTGTCTTTGTCAGGAAAGTTATATTGAAATGATGCAATGAAAACTAAAGTTAAACAGCAACTCTGAATTTCTTCCCTTAATCGTAATGTTTGTTCAAGCCATCACTGAATGAAAAGGTTGCATAAAAAGAAAGAAAAAACTTTAAAATATTCTTCAGAGTATACAGCAAAGTTGTGGCTTCTCGAAAAAGCTGAAGAATAAGGCAAAATATGAGAAAAGGAAGAAAATGTAATGTGCATGGTTTGGGGAAGCATAGGGGAAAACAGAGGGGTGCAATGCGGGATATGTGTGTGTGTGTGGGGGGGGGATGAAACATCAGGCAGTGCTTAGGTCACCATTTCACCTAAGTCAACTCCTGTACATAAAGTTTCTGTAATGTATCATTGCTGTAACTAAATGCCAGTAATTGTGAGTGCCCTCTGTGAGATGGGTGAACATAGAGTTGTTAATGTAAGAGCATTGTAACTACAGTTCAGTCTGTGCAAACTACTCCTAGCAACATAATCTAAAAGGTTTCTTAGGAAGGGTGGCAGTGACAGGGTGATGCTAAAACTGAAAGTATCCTGGGACCCCCAAATGCTAACACTGGCCCTGATCACTCGTCATCTATCCAGTCATTGTCACTCAAACATTACATAGCTTATTCAAATCCTTCCTTCTTTTAAACCTCATTCTCCTCTAAAATGTTATTCTGCATGAATTGTTCCCACACTTCCCACTTTGTTCTATGCAATTTGCTTCCACCCTTTTCTAAAGATCCCATTTCCAGTTGTTTTATGTCTTTTACTATATTCATTGCTTCTAGTATAGCTGGTTTAGACTTTGATTTCCATTTTCTAGTGATTTTTTTGGCTGCCACCATAATCAGACTCAGCAAGGACTTACTATATCTAGGCAATTTCAATTCTGCATCATAGCTCAAAAAAATAATTTCCTTAGTTATACCAATCTCTTCGACCAGCATTTCTGATACAGTAGCCTGCATGGAATTTTTAAACCGAAAAGAAACAGTATCAGTGCTCTGATAAAGAGTAGGCTTACAACAAACAAAAATCCAGAAGATAAAAAATGAGCCAATTCACCACAGCTGTAGAAATCCACTTTTAATACACAAAGCAAAAGTAAGCGCTTTCACGGTCTCCCTGACTGTTTCCTCAGAATTAATACAGACTTCATAGTAGCACTTGCTTTTAAATGCACACAAATCAGCAATAATTCAATTATACAATTAATCTCAGAAACAATTAATGCAAGAATTTAAAACTTAGAATATAGTGCCTTTATATATATATCTATATCTATATATATATATATATATATATATATATATATATATATACACATACTCAGATATCAATAATGCTTCAGTGCCCTAGCTTTTAGAAGGGGTTTCAGAGAAACGGCTTCATTAATTCCCTGAGATGTATGTGCATTAAGCCTTTAAATCCATCTCTGTTTTGCAATTTCTGTTTTGTTTATAATGTCACCTCCCCTTATTCCTTCTTCCAAAATTTCTAGAACAATAAATTTAAAATAATGTATAATACCTGCCACTTCTACATGTTTTGCCAAGGCATTTGTTTCTTTTTTGTTAAAGATATCCCTATAATGTTCCTGTATGCGTTCCTTTAGCATACAATTAGTTTTGCCAATATAATAAGCATTGCATGCTGTGCAGAATGCAAAATATACAATGTTTTTAGTTCTGCAGTCTGCATAATGATTAGCATGTAACCCAAAGTGTAGGGTTGAATGTATAAATGTGGTACAAGAATATATATACTTACATGCTGAACACTTCCTGCATATATATGTCCCTTTCCTTTGAGATAAATCATTATTCTTTTTCTTATTACTGTTGTAGCAAAGCTGCCTCTTTAAAGATTTTTTATTCTTAAAAGCAAAGTGTGGTGCGTTTTCTATAAAGCCTTCCAAATCCTTAGCTGTACTTAAAATATTCCAATTTCTATTAAATACCTCACAGAAAACACTAATGTCACTAGTATATGTAATAGGGAATCTAAGTTTACTATCTTTATTATTATAATTGTGAGGTTCATCCCTTCTTTCAGAGAAAAACACATTTCCTCTGGTATTCCTTACACTGGCCAACTCTAAGGCCTGTTTATCAAACATGATACTAGAGTATCCTCTTTCTAAGAATTCAGCTTGAAGATTATCTAAAGCAGACTTTAGCAAAGAGTCATCATTGTGCAATCTCATTAATCTCGAAATGTGTCCTCTCACTACATTATTTCTAACAAACTGTGGATGCATACTATCCTTATGTAGCAGGGCATTCCTTCTAGTAGGTTTCCTATAAATAGCAGTACAAATGCCAAATACTTCAGACTTCTTTAACTTTACATCGAGGAAGTCTATTTCCTCCATGGAGATCTTACTAGTAAATTCCAAAAAGGTGGTGGTGGTACCCAAATACTCTATAAACCAGTCAAGTTCTCTCTTTGTGCCTTTCCACAGAAAAAACATGTCATCCACAAACCGAATATACTAGATCACCTTATCTTTATAACATTCATCAGATAGAAATGCATTAGTTTCCCATTTAACTAAAGCCAGATTGGCATAGCTATTGGGGCAGGGTATGCCCATAGCCATGCCAATATTTTTCAGGTAGTAATCTTCTCTAAAATTAAATATATTGTTTTGTAATATAGTCTCCAACAAAGAACAGATCAAATTAACCTTACCATGTGTATAAAATTGTTTAAAGTCATGTGCCCTTTCTGCTGACTATCTCCCCTCTGAATAACTTAAACTCATTGCAGAGGCAATAGCCTATCCCATTAGCATATTAATTAACAGATCTAGCTCTGAATCCATAGTCCCACAATTTTGGAAGAAGTCCATTATAACTTCACTTCATAAAGGTGGTAACATCAATGATTTATCCAATTATCATCCAATCTCCATTTTGTCACCTTTATCTAAGATGCTAAAAAAGTGTGTAGAAACACAGCTTCTGAAACACCTTACTGACAATAATCTACTTGCCCCAACTCAACATGGCTTTTGCCCGGCTCATAGTACTACCACAGCCCTACCTTCTTTTACTAACACTGAACAAAGCTTTGGACGGTGGTCTCTTAACATCAGTGGTCTTACTTGACCTATCCAAAGCCTTCAACACAGTGTCACATGCTAAGTTATTACAACAACTATCAACAGTAGGATGGTCTACCCATATACCTACCTGGTTCAACAAATACCTTGACAATAGACAACAATCTATGAGATGGCAAAACACTCTATCTGATTACCTGACTAATAATACAGGGGTTCCCCAAGGTTCCATTCTTGGACTACTGCTGTTCAATGTATTTATAAATAGTCTCCATACAGCCTCCCTTCAGAGCTCACTCATCCAATATGCAGATGATTCGACTATGATATCCTCTTCTAGCAATTTCACAAATCTTCTTAAAATTATACAAAAAGTATTCACATCAATAGAAACGTGGCTCAATGAGGCACAATTACTTTTGAATCCTAAAAAATCCAAATTACTAGTCTTCTCACCCAACCCAGTTCCTCAAGATTTTAAAATCTTTTCCCAAAACATGACTGAAATAGAAGTTGTGACCTCTGCAAAACTACTAGGTGTCACCATAGATAATAAATTCTCCTTTGAACAACATATACTTAATGCAATAAAAAATCACTTTAAATTTGGCAAACTTTACAGGCAAAAGTCCTTTATAGATTCTCTCACAAGAACAAAATTAGCAAACACTCTCCTACTCCCCTCCCTCTTCTATGGCTCCCCAGTTTTCACAAACCTTCACACATCCCTAAGTAATAAAGTCTAATCATGCTATTACAAAATAGGTAAATTTTTGCACACCACTGCCAAGCCATACAAACACTGAATTGGCTGGACTTTCCCCATTATCCTTCAGTACACCCAACTCACTATTGCTCACAAATTAACATTCCACCCAGAAAACTGCCCTACACTTTCAGACATCATACAAACCTACACCCTCTCCAGAGACTTAAGATCTTCTAACAAACAACTTCTTCGAGTCTCCAAACCCAACAAGAGATCAGGACAAAGTTTATATTCCTATGCCATACAAAACTATGGAATGACCTACGCCCCTCTATCACACTACTTGAATCTTTGAATAATTTCAAACATACCCTAAAAAAACACTTTCTAAAAATATATATATTTTAAAAGAAAGAGAAACACCAACTGGAAGAAAGCGGTGGTACCTAAAGATGGTAAAGACCCATTAGATCCAGGTTCATACAGGCCCTGCCTTGTGCCCAAATCAAAAACCTCCTTAGAGCCATCCTGGTGCCCTACTGTTCCAACTTACTTTTCTTCCTACCTGTCTTTTTTTAACTTGACCTCATTTATCTGTAGCCTCTTTACTCTCTCTCCTTTCGAAAAAAAAATGGATTTTACTGATGTATACTTTGTTAATATGAATTATCCAACATTGTCATTTACCCCAATTGCATAAAATTCCTTAGTCTGCTTATTACTAACTTACATTTGTATTTGGCTAGACTAATCTTTATGATCTCTGTTGTATAACTGAAAATAGTAACACTGTGTAATCTTAATTTTAATGTGGAGCTTTTTTCCCCGGACCTCCACTGAAAATGAGTTTTTGCTCCAGTGGACTTTCCCAGTCAACATATATAAATAAATAAATACATACATACATATTAACTGCTATCCACAACTTCTCCTCTGGTTGATAAAAATATGTCTGACCTGTGTATAACACTAAAGGGACTAAAAACATGTTCACTGCTTGTATCTTGTTGTCCATATCTGTAAAACAGAGCTTCCAGGTTCTCAGTTTTTGTATTATCTTTTGTTTAGTCTCTTCCCACATATCCTTAGTTGCCACAACAGAATCCATTTTAATCCATACTCCTACATAGTTCATTTTATTGTGTCCCCATAAATATGGGCATTGCTGAATCAGTTCTTGTGTGGGTACATAGTTTATAGCTATTGCCTTTGTTTTATCTTCATTAATTTTGTATCCTGAAAAGACTTTAAACTGTCTCAAAATGTTCCACAGCACTGAAATGTCCTTTTCTGGTTTTATCAGGTATAAAATAATATCTTCTGAAAATAAAGCCAGCTTTTCTTGACTACCATACCAGTTATATCATTGAATTTCTGAGTCCCTTATTTTCTTTGCCAGTGGTTCTTAATATAAAGCAAATAACAAAGGGGAAAGAGGACATCTCTGCCAGGTTCCTCTGCTCAAACAGAACTTCAAGAGGAACCAACCCACTTTAATTTTCGCCTTTGATCTCTCATATATGTCATATATCCTCCTAATCAACCTTAGAATTTTATTAGGGAATGCAAATATTTCCTTTGCCTTGCTCAAAAAATCCCATCTTACTCTGTCAAATGCTTTCTCTGTATCAAGACCCCTCAACAATAGTGGCATTTTCTTACATTCTGCTTCCCTCTGGATTATTGTTGTTCTGTTTATGTTGTCAAATGTCTGCCTCCCCTCCACAAAACCACATTGATCCATATTAATCTTTGGCATCACCTTTTTCATTCTTCTGGCCATTATAGACATAAAGACGTTATAATCATGGTTTAGAATTGAAATGGGCCTGTATGAAGCTGGATCTAATGGGTCTTTACCATCTTTAAGTACCACTGCTTTCTTCCAGTTGGTGTTTCTCTTTCTTTTAAAATACTGTTAAACAAAACCTTGCAGATTTTTGTGTTTTTTTTTTTCCTCCTAGCTTCCAAACTTCAACAGGAACACCATCTACTCCTGTAGACTTTCCTGTAGATTGGTTATACATCACCATTTTTATTTCTTCTTTCCCTAACTTAACTGTTAGTAATTGAGCCTCATCTACCTCTAAACATAGCATATTTAATTCTACCATAAATATTTCAATTTGTACTTTTTCTTGAAAATGACCTTTTGTTTTTGTATAAAAAAGTGGTTGCATGCAATCATTATTCGTGTGAATATTTTTTATACAAAAACAAAAGTTTGTTTCACACCTTTAGACATGATCTTTAACTCACTAGGAAATGCCCTTTTAAGTTTATCTACAGCCAATACTTTTAGAATTTTGCTTTCATTATTCACATAAGGTCCTTGCTACAATTTCAAAATATATATTAAATCAGCTATCTATGACCTTGCATGTTTGTCCATACTAAAAGTCCAGTTGTGACTGTGCCTTGACTGAAGCTCCAGCCCCAACCAGAATTTCCTTTTTCAGTTTTGAGAGTTGTGTGTATCAGCATTTTCCAGGTCCGTTTACGCAGTTAATGAATTCCCAGTGAGATGTGAGGACAGCATACTGGCTTGCTTAACTTTCTGATCAGTTTTCTCTAGCTGTAGGTTTCTGAAATGCTACTAAATAGGCTCCCATATTGTCTTCTGTTCCACATTTTTTCAGAGGTGTAATTTTATTTTATTTTTTATGATTGCCTGTGCGATGGGGGGAGTGCTACAGAATCCTGAAAGCCCAAATTCCTCAAGACCAAAATCCTGAAAGTTAAAAATCCTGAAAACGCAAAATCTTGAAAACTCAAAATCTTGAAAATACGCAGGATACCAACACTTACCATATTCCAGCACAAGTATATACAGAAACAAATAAAACACAAACCATATTACTCTTCTCCAAGTATAAGCAAGGGGGCAAGCCCCCCTGCACCCCACACTCCGAGATTGCACTTAGTGTACTGAAGTGCAATCTCAGAGTTGTTATATTTAAGTAGCAGTGGGTGTGGGGGGTGCAGGGGGGCTTGCCCCCCTACGTATAGTTGAAGGTTAATATGTTTCTGTATGTACTTGTGCTGGAATATAGTAAGTATTGGTATCCTGTATGTTTTCAGGATTTTGGTCTCAGGATTTTGGTCTTCAGGATTTTAGGCTTTCATGATTCTGTAGCGCTCCTATACACTGTGTATATATATATATATATATATATATATATATATATATATATATATATATATATATATAGATATATATACACACACACACACACACACACACACACACACACACACACACTGTATATATATATATATATATATATATATATATATATATATACTAAGAACTGAACTTCGTGACAATAAAAGCATTAAAAAAAATAGCAAATCACACCAACAACTCTTGTAGAACTTTAGCGCTTTCGTCTTATTTATTATCAAGACTTCTTCAGAAAGACATGTTTCATAAGTATGAGCAACCATTTTCACTTCCTTTATATACATTAGTTCTAGCAGGCCATTTAAATTAACAACAGTTCCTTTCCAATAGTAAAGTGTGAACAAGCAGGGTGCTGTGTGCATTTTCATTAACATTACAATCGCAGTTACATAAGGTAAATTAGTCAGACAGTAATAGCCTTGTGGTGCCGTGCATACTAAAAGGGATTGTGTGCAAAAAGGGACTGTGTGCAAAAAGGGATTGTGTGCAAAAAAAAAAAAAAAAAAAAAAAAATTTTTGGTGGGAACCGGGAAGGATGACAGTCATGCTGTGATGATTCTAATATAAACACATTACTTATGAGTCTTTGCCTCCAAAGGTAAGTTAAGAAGGGAATGGAGGAAGATGGAGGAGTCAGGTAGAGAGTCCTACTATGCTTTGGTATCTGTGTGTGTGTGTAGAGTAATGTGTGGGTATGCCACCTGATGGGGGAGTGGGAGGAATGCGGTGTGGACTTGAGGGGGGGCTGGTAGTGAGCCACCCATGACAAGGAGCATATGAATGACAGAGTGTCCCAGAAGACTGTCAGTGTGATGGTACCAGCTGTGGGCTGGTTTGATGGTATCACCCTTGAATGGCTGAAATAGTGAGACCGGGGGGTATAGTTGGTGCGGTCAGTGGGGGCTAGCCTGGTGATTGGGCACATGTGTGTAGGGGGTATGGGGGAGTCAAAAGTCAGAGAGAAAGAGGAAACACATTATATTCACTTGCACAGTTGTAAATCCATAAACACATTAAATCTGCTTGCACAATTCTTCAAACCCTCTTGCACAGTTCTTCAAACCCTATCACATTTTAATCTCTATACCATTTAAGTGCACATTTAATGTTCAGTGTCTCGTTGAGACCTGGATAGACATCAGCTCTCAGTTCTATCTGCCATTTTAATTCCCGGACTTGCAGGAATGTGTCCATGTCCCCTACAAATTCTGTTATTTTTTCCAGCACTGTGAATTTGAATCCTGTGAAGTTTGGGCAAATAGCACTGTGTTTAGCCAAGGCATTCAAACTGTCCTGTCTGTGTATTGCTGCAGTGTGTTCTTTAATATGGCTACTCAGCTTCCTGTTCATTTTGCCGATATAGAAATTCCCACAGTGTTCACAGAAAGCACAGTAGACTACATTTTTTGTGTTGCAGTCATAGTGGTCATGTAGACTGACAGTTCTGTTGCAGTGCGGGAAGGTGACGTTGTTGATGTTCTTCGTCTTCCCTTGCTGCAGTCCTGACAATTGGGTATAGTCCGCGTCCCAGTCGGCCCGAATACCAGAGTATAAGGCTGACGTCGGTCATGGCGCCTTAGACTGACGTCAGTACGTCAGGGTACTAATGCGCATGACCGACGTCATTTCCTCAGTGTTTTTTGCCGCATGGTCCGATGGAGAAGCAATTTTGCGAGTGCAGGTTGGCGTTCTGAGATTTTCCGAAACCGGAGTTTCAGACCGAAACAGAGTTGGCTAAGTACCCGCTAGAACATTTTGGTTTTTCTTGCCTCAGTATTTAACCGGATGTCAGAAAAAGTGAATAACTGTATTTCTTGTGGGAAGCAGATACCGCATAGGGATTATCATACATTGTGTATACCTTGTTTAGGGCCTGAGCACGACGTTGTTGGTTGCCGCCCTTGTGCTAGATTTAACAAGCGCACTATTAAGAGGAGGCATGATTGTGCTAGGTTAGTGTTTGGGAAACGTTGTAATTATATTTTGCCGCCGGATGCTCCGACGCCTGCTTCATCTAAGAAGCGCAAGGACAAAACAGTGAAGTCTAGGGGTGAGGAACCGCAGTCCCGGACGCCGGTCCTTTAGAAGGCTCAGGGGAGCCAGAGGTTTTGCCAGGAGTCTCTATGGAGTCTCAGGCAGATACTTTACTGTTACAGGATGTGCCCTCTCAGGAGGTAGGCCAGGCTGAGGGGCTTCTCAGGTAACTGTTCTTCCCTCTCTTCCCAAGGTAGTTAGGGCCTCTCCTTCTGTTGCCAAAGCTTCTTTAGAGGAAGGCCAAGTTCAGCTTCTGTAGGGGCTTCTCCTAGCATTTCGGGCTCTGTGCCTAAGAAACATATGCTTAAAATGGCAGAAGATTTGATTACTCTGATTAGAGGTTCTATGCCCCACCTGATAAGAGGCCTAGGGTGGAACAGGAGTTTGATAGTTTTGAACAGTGTTCACAGGCTTCAGAGTCTTCTGTGGAAGACTTGCAAGAGTTTCCTACTTATTCTGATTCTGATGTGGATGATTCCACTCCTTCAGCTTCTCCTCCTGAGGATTTTTCATTTTCAGAGACTCTTCACTCCATGAGGGAGCACTTTAAATGGGAAGGCCAAGATTACTCTGACTCCAGAAAAGGCTTAGGGAATTCTTGTTTTGCCCCAGCATAGGCCCTTAGCTATTCCTCCTGTGTTGAATGTGGTGGAGGATGTTTTGCAGAGGCTTCTCTGAACCCTGATTCCTTGCCTCCTGCTCCTGTTAAGCCTGATAGGTATTATAGGGTGCCCGAAGCTCATAAGTATTTGTTTAAGAGTCCCAGGGCGGACCCAGAAACTGTTTCTCAGGGGCCTAAAGGTGTTAAAGCTTCTGTGGTTAAAAATCCTGTACCCTCTGATAAAGAGGCAAGGGCTTTGGACAGGTGGGGTAAGAAAGTATATACTTCTTCCACTCTAGCCATGAGGGCGTTGAATTGTCAGTTTCATATGCTGAAATATCAGAATTATCTCCTTTCACAATTGAAATCTAAGGTGGATGCTTTGGCAGAAGGTATTGAGTGTAAAGAATTGCTGGATTTGGTTCATGTGTCTGAACAAGTGGGTAAGCATTCTTTGCAGTGTGGTTTTGATGCGGTTCAGGCCTCCTCGAGGGTGGCTGCTACTAGTTCTGTTCTTCGCAGACATGCATGGTTGAAGGATCAGAATTTAGCTGAGCATGTTAAGACCAGGATTTTGGATGCTCCTTTACAGTCTGATGTGTTGTTTGGACCGCCTGTGGAAGCAGTTTTAAAGAAAATGGAGGACAAAGCTAAGTCTATGCAGACTGTTAAAGATTTTTGCAGGTGCAGCCTCCAGTTTAGTAGAAATTGGCCTGCTAAGGAGTGGACATATCCTGCTTATGGTTCCCAGTCTAGGGGTAGGTCTAGACGTGGTAGGGGCAGGGCTCAAGGTTCGTTTAGGCCTAGATCAGACAGTTCACCTGCTCAGACTTCTGGTGAGGGCAGGGGTCAGTCCTTTCGTAAGCAGAACCAATGACCTGCCTTTCAGCTGCCAGTGGACTCGTCTGGCAGCTCCTTTGGGAGGAAGATTGTCTCTTTTCAAAGAAAATTGGGATTTAATCACTCAAGACAGATGGGTGCTGGATATCATTCATCACGGGTACAGATTTTATTTCCACACAATGCCCTCTTTCACAGGCATGCCAGATGTTCCTCCTCCACAAAGAAAAGAGGCTCACAAGCAAGTTTCTCAGTTACTCCAGATAGGGGCTATTCAGCCAGTCCCTGTAGCAGAAAGGGGCTTCGGATTTTATTCTCGGCTGTTCCTAGTACCAAAGAAGGGGAACACGTGGAGACCAATTTTGGATTTATCTATCCTCAACACTTATCTGGACATTCCCAAGTTCAAGATGTTGACATTACAGCAACTGTTACCTCTGCTGGGCAAGGATCACTGGATGGTAACTTTGGATCTCAAGGAAGCTTACCTTCATGTGCCCATAAGGCTAGGTTGCAGAAAGTATCTGCGGTTTCGAACTGGAGATTTTCATTATCAGTTCTCTGCATTGCCCTTTAGCTTATCTACTGCGCCCAGAGTATTCACAAAGGTTCTGGCTCCAGTGATAGCTTACTTCAGGCTTCAAGGCATTCAAATTTATCCTTACTTGGACGACTGCCTGATTCTGGCTCAAGAAAAGGAACACCTTCTACAGCATCTGGAATATGTCATAGCAGTGCTAAGATGCCTAGGGTATTCTGTGAACGAAATAAAGTCCAGTCTAGTACCCTCTCAAGACATGTGCTTTCTGAGTGTGAGACTGAATACAGCAGCCCAGATGGCCTTTTTAACCCCGGACAAACAAAAGAGTCTGTCACTTTACTTCCATCAACTATCTCATCAGTCCGTGCTGACTGCAAGGACAGTCCTTCAAGCATTAGGGTTCATGGCATCTTGTATTCTGGTGCTTCCCAATGCCAAACTGCATATGAGGAAGCTGCAATGGTATCTCAAAATGTATGGACACAGCACTGCCAAGATTTGGACACTGTCATTCAAATAATACCTTGCCTTCAAAAGGAATTCTTGTGGTGGGCTCAGGAATGTCACCTAAACAAGGGACTCTCTGTGACCCGGCCAGAGGCGAGTCAGATTTTAACGACAGATGCCTCGGACACTGCTTGGGGAGCTCATCTAAATGGAAAGTGGATACAAGACAAGTGGCCTGCCAGACTACAGCATCTACATATCAACATGAAGGAGATGTTAGCAGTCCAGTTTGCATTGATGGCGTTCAAGGAGTTACTTCTTCCAGGGCAGGTGTTGATTCTAACAGACAACACAACTGTCATGTGGTACATCAACAAGCAACGGGGAACACATTCTTATCCTCTATGCAGGCAAGCAATGATTTTATGGGAGACTGCGTTAAGCCTGCAACTGACTCTTCAGGCAAGGTTTCTGCCAGGAGCACAGAACTCCCTAGCAGATGTATTAAGCAGACAAATCATGGATCCCCACGAGTGGAAACTGGATCTTCATGTATTTCAGAAATTGACAGTGTCATGGGGAACTCCAGACATAGATCTGTTCGCTTCTCCACTAAACCACCAGCTGCCAAAGTATTGCACAAAGGGGTTTCATCACACAGCTTGGAAAGTGGATGCTCTGTCTTTCAGTTGGAAAAACCTTCATGTCTATGCCTTTCCACCTCTACCTCTTCTTTCAAAGGTATTACTAAAGGTCAGACAGGACAGGCCAAGGATGATTTTGATAGCTCCAGATTGGCCTCGGCAACACTGGTACCCACTTCTAAGGAGTCTTGTAAAGAAGCCTCCATGGCCTTTACCTCTGATTCCTCATCTGTTATCTCAGAAGGACGGTCATCTGCTCAATGTCAAGCTTCAATCTCTTCATCTCACAGCTTGGCATATTCTGTGTTGAAGCATGGTAGGTCTCAGCTTCCTCAACAAGTTTTAAATGTGATTATGGAAGCTAGAAGGCCTAGTACTAGGAGAGTGTACGAGAGAAATGGAAGAGATTTTTATTTTGGAGTACAGCAAAGAATTTGGAGATTTCAGAGCCTAATTTGAGTGTGGCTCTTCAATATCTTACTGAATTATTGGACAAAGGTTTGTCTTTCTCTTCCATAAAGATTCATGCTGCAGCAATTTCAGCTCACTATGATTGTGACCCACCTTTGTTTTCGCATCCTTTGTTCAAGCAGTTTCTTAGAGGGGCAAAGAATATAAGACCCCCACGTAGAGCTCCTACTCCTGCTTGGGATCTCAATTTTGTGTTGGAAAACTTACTCTACAACCTTTTGAGCCTGCAGCTACTGCTGAATTGAAATATTTGTCATGGAAGACTGCTTTTCTGTTGGCTATTACTTCTGCAAGAAGGGTGTCTGAGTTGCAGGCCCTTATGGCAGTAGAGCCCTTTTGATTTTCCATAAGGACAGGGTATCATTACGCACTAATCCTTCCTTTATGCCTAAGGTGGTTTCTAGTGTGGCTTTAAACCAAACTATTCATTTGCCTACGTTTTTGCAGATCCTCAAAATAAAGGGGAAAAGATTTTGCACACTTTAGATGTACACAGGCAATTGCAAGTTATTATCTGAGCAGGACTAAAGATTTTAGGCAGTCTCAGCAGTTACTTGTTTCTTTTGCTTTGAGTTCACAGGGCAAGCCTGTGTCGAAACAAACTATTTCTAGGTGGATTGGCTTTGCATTGCATTTTGTTATTCCCATCATGGCAAAGAGGTTCCAGCTGGGATTAGGCCTCATTCCACTAGGGCTACTGCCACTTCAACAGCATTTCTAAGGGGGGTGGCAACTAAGGATATTCTGGAAGCAGCTACTTGGAGTTCAGTGCATACTTTCTCTAGGCATTATCACCTGCCTATATACTCTAAGACTAGAGCTGGTTTTGCCACAGCTGTTTTACAAGGCATGTTGTCAGCTCCTGCTACTTTATAATTTGCCAGCCTCCCTTACCTCTGCTTTGGGATTCTACCCAATTGTCAGGACTGCAGCAAGGGAAGACGAAGAACATAGTACAGTTTTGTACCTACCATAAATGTAGATGTTCGAGGATTCCCTTGCTGCAGTCCAATTTACCTCCCTCCTTCCCTCTGTGTTTCAGGGTGGTTGTGTAGGTGAGTTTACATGCTTATATTTTTATATGTATTACTGTATATATTGTACATGTTTTTGGTGCAGGTTGTTTTGGGACTTGTCTTTTTGGGTCTTCTGACATCTGGGGCAAGAAAAGACTGAGGAAATGACGTCGGTCATGCGCATTAGTACCCTGACGTACTGACGTCAGTCTAAGGCGCCATGACCGACGTCAGCCTTATACTCTGGTATTCGGGCCGACTGGGACGCGGACTATACCCAATTGTCAGGACTGCAGCAAGGGAATCCTCGAACATCTACATTTATGGTAGGTACAAAACTGTACTTTTTTTCGTATGTGTACACAGGCAACACACTTGCCACAGTCAGACATTCCAGGTTCTGTCGATACTTCGCTCTGTGGGGATGGGCTTTTATTCCTCTCGAACGCACCACCAAAAGAAGAGGTTTGTTTGAAACAGAAGTTTGGGGATGTCCCAAGTAACTTGAGCATCCATAAAACTGAATCAGGCTGCACTATAAAATGAGAATGTATAAAAGGCCCAGATGGTAAAGGGTTAATAAAGGTTATGACTGGTCTCTTCATGTATTCATTCTCAATATAGCATATGCAAAGGTCTAGTTAGAACATGTATGACTTTAAGTCAGTTATTCATCTGCATTCCGTATCTATAGTACTTATCTATCACCCTTTTTCAATTTTTTTTCATCTTGAACATATATGAAGATAACCACATGGCAACATTACTCATATGAGCTATTTTTAAACTGGTTTAGATTACAAATGTAAAAGTAAAAGCTACAAGCAAATTGATGAAATGTTAAAGGGGCATTTTGAACCGAAACATACTGATAATAGTAAAAATATATAATATTAATTTCATAGCCAGGGTAAGCTAATTGATGACCTAATGATAATGTCATTTTAATGGCTCCATGCCAAAAATAGTGAAAAAAAATGCTGTTGTGGACTAAGTACCTGCTAAATCTATTTCTGACTTTTATCTGGTGTCTGTTTCTGATGTCTGTCAGTGCTGGTCATTTTTCTTCAGTCCACACCACAATGCTATTAACTACTACCCACACTGAAATGAGCAGTTGAGGTGTATCATTGGTGAGCAAGATCAACAGTCTCAAAAAATTGGTTTGAACTTTCAAATGACAGCTCTGCAATGAAGTGTTCAGCACTCTCAAATAAAGCAGAAGCGTATTCATGTACAGGAAAGACCAAGTAGTTAAAGTAAGCTATGTAAATGTATGGTGCACAGTTCTGTAGGCCACACACACATACCTCTCTGAGACTACCAAACTGAATTTTCTTCTCATCAGAAGATGCTAGATATCTTAGAAAATACTCTGAGGTATAACAACCTCCATTTAAACTGGTATCAAAGATGGAATGGATGAAGCCAGCATTGTTATGCTTTGACAGTCATTTGTCACAGATGCATTCTTCAATGATCTACATCATCAAAAGGATTTAATAAGCAGTATAGCATTCTGCAGTCACATAGATGAACTACTTCTTAACTTATTCAAGTAGGCTGACAAGCTTAAAGTACTGACAATTGCCGAGGATTGATGCTCATTTAACATAGGAGGCTGTTCATCACTTTCAGGACATAGGAGGCTGTAAAGCCCATCTCTTTCAGAGCATAAATTTACTGCTCTAAGAAAAGCTTTCACTACAGTCATTCAGCTGTATTATAAAAATAGAATATCTACCAGTTTTAAATATCCAAATATACTTATTATTTAGCAAACAAATTGACATCATTTTGTCAGACCTGAAGTTGCTGTTTCATTTTTACAAAGCCATGTGTAGAATGGAGTTGCACAGATTACTTCCATACATTCATCGTAAGTTCATAGGATCATAGGAAGTTACTACATTAATGGCCCTAGGGCCCTTACAAGCCTAGCCAAGTTCTACCATTATTTTCACAATCAGCACCTATTGTCCCTGTCCAAGAGGGACACAGGTGGAACCCCCGGGGTGAATTTACGATTGCCTATCCAATCGTCCAGACTGCGTTTGAAGAGGGCCAATAAGGTGCTCTTGGCATGAAGTGGGAGCCTGTTCCAAAGGTTTTGTAACCTCTGGGAGACAGATCTGTCCCTCCAGCAGGTTCTAGCATCACAGATTACTTCAGTACATTCATCATAAGTTAATAGATAACTTTGTTTCTAAAATCCCATTTCTGCCTCGGACTGAAGCTGAAAAGCTGCCACTCACTTAGCTAATCACCTCCCTTTTTGTGACATCACTCACGACGTTCTAACAATCCCACCCTCGATATTTCTAGATTCCTTTCTGATGCTTCTGGGTCTGTTTTCACTCCCCTGCCAAAACCAACAGTGCTCATTTCATTCCGGCACATTTCCTACTCATTTGTTTTAAAAAAAGTAAATATACGTTAGTAAAAAGTAATTTACTAATGTTTAACAGTGATGATACTCCCCTTTGCAAGAGAAAGTAAAGGAAAATTTTCTGATGTTAAATTGCTCCGATACATTATTTTATACATTGGTCATCGCTGTTTTCATTTTCAGACCACTTCCGGTATTTACTCATAGACCTGTGCTATATTGAACTTTCATGCAATGTAAAAGCCCTAGAATTAAGAGGCAGGAAGCAATACACTTGCTCTGTCTCAATCAATAACTAAAGAAAACAACTGAAACGCTGAGAGACTGTTCCTCAGCCGCCGTTCCCCAGATTGGGTCCCTGAAAGAGTTTTTTTATGCTCGCTAAGCAGCGCTTTAGCTGTTTTAACAAGTGTAAAATAAAAAAGAAGGAGGGAAAAGCGTATGTGTGTATGTTTGTCTGTATGTGTGTATGACAGTGAGAGAGATTGACTGGGCTAATATTTTACACTCGCTAAGCAGCAGTTTTGCTGTTTGACGAGTGTAAAAAATAGCTAAAACAGTAAAATGTGTATGTCTTGCTATCTGCGTGTACGAGTGAATGCCTGTGTGTGTGTGTGTGTGTGTGTGTGTGTGTGTGTGTGTGTCTGTGAAAGAGAGAGACTGTGTGAAGAGCGAGTGCTGTACTCTCGCAGTGACGAGGTTTCCGAACCTCTCAAGCACAATAAATATGGACAGCCACAAATAATGGGAGAACCAAGGACCAAAAATGGGGCTGGATCTTAAATATTGCTATTATAAACATAGGAAGTTGAGATTGTGACGAGCGAGCGCATTTCCTGGATAGCAGAAGCAGTGATAATGTTTCTAAACCTCTCAACCTGTTAGGACAACAAATATGGAAAGAGCCACAAATAATGGGAGAACCAAGGACCAAAAATGGGTCCGGATCTCAAATATTGCTATTATAAACTTTGAGATTGTGACGAGCGAGTGCATTTCCCTGGCAGCAGCATCAGTGACGAAGGTAACGAACCTTTCAACCTGGTAGCACAACAAATATGGACAGAGCCACAAATAATGGGAGCACAAAGGACCAAAATAGGACCAGATCTTAAATATTGCTCTTATAAACTTAGGAAATTGCTAGAATAAAAGGGTTAGCATGCATTTGCTAAAGCAGAATTATATACATAGTACCTCTAACTTTTTGGCAGAAGAAATGTAACAGAAATCCACACATAACAGGGAAGAAACGACCAAAATATTGCTCTGATAAGGTTAGAAAGTTACTAGACTAATGGTTTCATATCTCTCAAACTCTTACTGCAAGAAATTTGGATAAAGTCTGACAAAATGGGGGATAGGGACAGATTTTAAGTATTGCTCTTTATAACTTACAAAGTTGCTAGAATAACAGGATTTGTGTTACATTTTCTGAAGGATATTAAGTCGGAAACTCAAATGATTGCCATTATTTATTGACTTTACTCCTTAACTCATCCCAGTGATTTGTCAAAAAAGGAACAGACAAAAAAAATATGAGGCCAAAATCTGGACATTCTGCAAAAATCTGTACAGTTGAGAGGAGTTGCAGAGTTTTCATTAGCTTCTATTTTCCGAAGGATATTAGGTCTGAAACTTAAATGTCTGTCTGTGTTTAATGAAGCCAATCTGCAGTGATTTGCCAGAAAACTACAAATTTCATGAGTAATGGACCGAACATATTAGCTAAACACATGGACATTCTGTAAACATCTGGACAGTTGACAGGTATGGGCTGTGCATGCGAGTGAGCTAGTGTCTCCTGGCAGCAACTAGGATGTTATAAGGAGCAGATTGACAGATCTTCCTTGTATCATTTGATGGACACTGCTGACAAGCAAAATTCGCCTGAACTTTAGATGAAAGGTGATGTGTGATGGTGTTATAGGATGCTATAAGTGCTTTCTAGAGCTTAAAAAGGTAACAGCTAAATATCAAGTCCCAGGCAATATCAAGAAGGTACAAGATAGGGACATTTTAAAGGGAAATCGTTCAGTATGTGAACACTAACAACAAAGAAATCAGAAATGAAAGATATAAAGTAAAGAAATGAGATGGATAAGTATAAGCAAAGAAGCATAGGAAGAACAGGCACATAAAATAGAAATGCATGCATGGCACAGGGGTTAATAAGTGAGATTAAAAATGGAGAGAGATATACAAGTAATAACTAAACAGTAATAAAGTAGCAGTGGAGAATGTCTTAAACAGAGTGTCTGGTGTGGGGAGAGGGAAGTATATTAATGAATACTGAATAACAGACAGTTATATTTTACATCATGGCTGCAATACTTTATGGGTTATGAGTGTCAGGGTGACGGAGATGAAGTTAAATATTAGTGCTGGAATTCCGCTAGCCATTCCACAATGTAAAGCTTGGCTCTAGATGACGTGCAAAATGGGAAAAGGGGGTTGTGGATGGAAAAGATTGTGTGTGTGTGTGTGTGTGTGTGTGTGTGTGTGTGTGTGTGTGTGTGTGTGTGTGTGTGTACTCGTGTGTGTATATATTATAATGTTTGTGCTTTACTTTATCAAACTCTCACATTACTGAAAACCAAATTGTGGAGACCAAAAGTGCAGTACAGCAAAACGTTACTGTACAGAAGCACACTTCAACGAAAGTTAAAACTAAAAAACTTTAATCTTCATACACATTTTTCAGGGGGGGCACATGCTGCACCTTCCACATCTCCTGCAAATTTCATATACCAATTCCAAGATCTCACTACAGTGGGGAAAAGGGAAGATTTCCTTATCCTTACTTTACCTCAATTTACATCAGGAAGCTCCAAGTGCTGCTTAACATGCATACCCAGTAATACTTTACACAGTAAAAGAAAAACACTACACTTGTAGTTGTACAGGATCCTGGATGTAGTGATTGTTTGTGTGTGCTTGGTACACTGATGTTTCGCTGTACTGCCCTTTAGGTTTTGTGGTCTCTGCAATTTGGGTTTCGTAAATGTGAAATTTTGATAAAGCAAAGTAGACTTGTATGTATGTGTATATATATATATATATATATATATATATATATATATATAGTGTGTGTGTGAGTGTGTGTGTGTGTGTGTGTGTGTGTGTGTGTGTGTGTGTGTGTGTGTGTGTGTGTATGGCTTGAACTACCTCGACTCCTTCTCTATAACCAACTGATATTTGCCCGTGGAATCCTTCACCAACCTGACAAAACCCATGCACTCCATAATTTAAAACTTCCACGATCAAACAATAGATCACTCCATTCAAGTAATAGAGTACGATTACAGGTGTTACAGTCATAAATAAATAACAAAAAAGCCAAAAATGCCGCTTCATAGCTAAAAAATGGAACACTCTGCCCCATAATATAGTATCCCATACTTCCTTGACAAAGTTTAAACAAATGCTAAAATCTCATCTTGTGGATACATGGCTATGCTCCTGCACCACCCCTGGTTAATTCACTCATAATTTCTGAAGCTATTTAACCCACTTGCATTAACTAAATTACCATGAATACTAACCTCAGTATTCCGAGACTTTGATTGCTCCACTCCTGTTCATTCTTCAGTACTATATATCAAAAATACCAATAATTTCCAGTGTACAATGTTTCTGAAGCATTCTTTGTAAGCCAGACATTTAGCATATCCCTTACAGATAATTCTAAATACTGTATTGTTACCTAAAAGGCATCAACAGGGCCATCCCTGACCACAAAATATGGAACTTTCAAACTGCATTGCTGTCTGACCTGTACCACTCCTCAACTAGATTTTACTTTGTCACCTCACAGTATGACGTTGTCCTGTTTGATTCTCAGCTAGAGCGCTTTCTGTGCGGAGACATGCGTGAATGAGCATACCTTCGTTGAAGGTTGCGTGTCAGAGCTGGTAACTCGGCACATAAAAATCAACTGCCAATCATTAGCAGACCGGAGTTCCGCTGTGGCGACCCCTAACCGGGAAAAGCCGAAAGACACAACAACAACTGTCTATATCATTGCAGTACATTGCATCTTATTTGCACTCAGTTTTCATCATACTGCATCTGATGGTTTGTTATCACTGTTATGTACATTGTATGTTGTTATTGTCATATACTTTTCATGTTGTAACTTGGATCACTTTTTTATCTGATATTTGTATCTTGTATGTAGAGATTTTCTCCTCAGGCCTCCACTGAAAAAGGACCTGTTTTTGTGCTCAAATTAACCTATCCTATTTAGTCAGAGATTGGCCTTTCCCGTTCCATTGTTGATAATTATATATTACCCCTAATGAGAATACAGGGGGCAGATTTGGGGTAAATTTTCTCTTTCCCATCCATAGATCCAAGTTGTGCTTGAATATGGACAGGGATAAACTTTGTTATATATGGATGAAGAGTCTGTTCTAGACCATCAGTATCCTCTGCAAGGTATAGCTGTCCCTCCAAACTGTTCTGTTGATGTGATATTTCTGAGTCTGTAGGATACCGAGTATAGTGACAAGGCTTTGAGGTGGTTCATGTAGGACATGTTGTTTAGGCCATGTATCCTTCTAGTAAGTTATCTGTGTAGGTGTTCCAGTTGTTGCATGTGTCTGGACAAATGCATGCCAAATGGGGTATTATATTCAATGATTTACTTAATGAGGGCTGAGTAAAGTAGGACAATGACATCCCTAGATCTAGACACAATCCATTTGTTTACAAGCTGTGCAGTATAGAAGGACTTTCTTACAACATTGGACACGTGTTGTAGTCAGACTAGCATTTCCATAGTATCAATAACCATATTCCCTCACATATGCTTCCAGGTAGATTAAACAACAAGATTACCTAGTAAATATGGAGCTCTTTCTACATTACCATCCACCTTTCGTCTCAATACCTCATATGTACTTATTTCTGAGATTAACCCTACAAGCAAACTGTAAAGCCACTGTTCTATGTACTAAAATACCATGCTATGGCATGCTTGGATAATCAGTCAATGGATATCACTGACTAAAGAGACATTTTTTTACCCTGCTGATCCAAAATCCAGTATCAGCAACATAAGTAGAAGTTTTAGTTCACTAGCTAAATGTCACATTATATATACATGCACTGATCAAGACTAGCAAATGTGTTGAATTCAAGGGATTAAAAGTTCTGTGACACATTCTGGAGGTCTGTGTAGTAATGTGGAATGGATTTGTACTGATGAGTTTACTTGCCAAGCGAAGAGTGGAGTCCCTCTACTATTACACATTAAGATAGGCTGGTGGCTAACATGACTGTAAAAGCTGCTGGTTACTAATCATATTTATGATACAGCATGCTGCAGTACTTGTAGGCATTATATATAGCCCTAGTCTAGGCAATTCTTTAACATTCATGTCATTCTTCACAAACTTCATCAAACAGTTAATGGCACTTTTCAAAATCTTCAAAATCTTCTTCAGAATTGACTTTATCTGCATCACTGCTTAAGTTATTGTTAGAACGTTGCACTGGGTAAGACACCCACATTCACAAAAGCTGATCAGACAGACCTTTTTCCTTCTGACATCTCTGACTGTTCACTGCATTAACCCCATATAAAATATTATAGCACCCTCTGGTCAATGAAGCAGAAAAATAGATTGGACGACTTACTGATAGGTAGAAGAAAACAGTATACTGAATACAAACATCTTGACTGTCCTTTGGATCATAGTGATGTTACTTGCATGGTGATATTGTCACGCATTATTAAGAAAATCTAAAAGATGGAGAGTGGACTCTATAATATTCCAAGACCTAGCTTAATCCCACTATATTAAATCTAAATTAAACTGTCAATTCCTTTCTGTGGGAGAGCTCTGAAGTCAAAAAGCTTCACCTGCCATTCAACAAAAGCTGATGTGCTTAATAAGGTAGACTCGAAGTGGAACGACAGGTTAAAATAGATTTTAAGGAGTACCATAATCCCAAAACTAGTTGAACGTCTTCATTGACATTTCACTGAATTTGCAGAGAGCTGCTTTGCAGCTACATGCCATTAAAAATAGACCTGGTACACTGCAGGCCAAGGAAATAATGCACATGCACAATCAAGCAGTCTACTTAACACCGAATGTGTGATAAGAGACCTTGGGACCCAGGTGGACAGCAGTCTGTCCTTTGATAGTCACATCGCCACAGGAAGTTCTTTTACGTGGCACACCTCATCATAAAAGGATTCTCATCCAGGAAAAAAGGTCATTGTTCCCCTCTACTCGACACTCATTAGACCCATTATAGAGTACAACGCCCCTTTTGGAATGTACCTCACAAGACATCTGAAGCAGCTGGAAAGGCCACAGAAGTACCTCACAAAGAGGATTACTGGCCTGAAAGAGATGCCCTACACTGACCGTCTCAAAAAACTCCAGCTTTACTCCGTAGCATATCGCCTACTCCTAGGTGATCTCTGCCTAACATATAAAGTTATTTCAAACCCAGAGCTGTTGGACATGCTACACCTAAAGAAATCCCAATACCTCTGAGCTGCACACTCTAGGGACCTAAACCTTGTCACCACAATAAACAGGACATGCTGGAGGGATAGATTCCTGTCCCAGAGACTTCCCATACTCTGGAACAGGCTACCCATTTATGTCAAGCAAAGTTCTTCATTAGCACTCTTCAAGAAAAATCTTGATGAGTGGATGGGAAATAGGAAATACACCCCGGGGATCACTTCTGTGTCTCTGCTCGACAGTGGCACAGGTAAATAACTTTCTTGAGTGGCGTAAGCCATGGAACCTTGTTGGCTAGGCTTACATAGGCCCTCAGGCCAATAGCCTAGTACCTTCCTATGAACCTATGAACAATATATGTAGGCAAATCATTTAACATTTGGTTTATGAGTACTGTCAGGTCAATGCTCCCAGTGGCATAAATTATATATTCCATGATTTCTGTGGGCAAATATGTTTCTCACCAGCGCATACTATGGTAGCTATAATATAATTACCCAGCTTCATAAAAATAAAAAAGTGTTTTCTTTAAAGTATAACTTATAGCTTTTTTGCCATCTAAGGGGAATTTACTTGTAAGGCAAAACACTGAAGAGCTCGAGAGTTATGCAACAAATAAAGCCCTTTTTAATTTTCCTGGAGTGGTGTAGTTTTCATTATGTTTACTAACCTCTGTCTCTAATGTTATGAGGGATGTCTTTATTCTTTTGTCTGACAGCTTAAAATGACCTCAATTTAGTGACCAGGATGCCATCTTATTTATATCCTTAGGTCTGATGTTGTCTCTTCCTTCCTTCCTTAGCAAATGAGTTATTGGATCAGTCTTGGATCAGACTTCAGCCACTCAGGCTCCACCTCATACCCATAACTCCCCTCCTTGTGGTAAATTAACTCAAATCTTGTTTGTTGCTTGATTGCTTCAGATGCAGATCTCCAGGCTCAGTGCTTTTTGGTGTAGCTAGGTGCTCTTTCTTGTTCTTTTTGCCTTTTTGGGGACAGTTTAAACATTTTTCTTCGCTATATTTTTTCTGTAGCCTTCCATACCCATGATTTCAAAAAATGTGTTGTGCGTAGGCCCAAAATCCCTAAGCAGGATGATCATACCAAATCTGTATATTGCTTGGGACCATCTTATTTAGAAGATGATTGCTTTATTTGTGCTTCTTTTGGAGGTAGGACTATCAAAGAACAGTGCAGTAAGTTGGTATTCAAGGGGCTTCATCCTGCCACAGTGCAAGAAAGTTCTCCTTCACAATCTTCATCTTCTTTCCCATCAGCCAAATAGGTTTTAGATAAGGGTAAAGAGAATAAAGGTGTAGAAAAAGAAAAGGAGAAAGAGCAACTCAAAGAAGAACATAAGGATTCTTCCTGCAAGTAGTCTCCAGAAAGTTCAGGTCCCTCCGGTCTAGCACTGAAGATCCATAAATCTTTGGATACACCTCTGGTATCAGAAGTGAGTACCACTCCCCCATTCCTTGATTCCTGGTTCTCTCTGATGTTAGTAAGCCCTTGAGTTAGATCACCCTTCCTGTATGAAAGGTCTTTTCACAGGATTTCTCAACTCTCCTCCACAGCGTCATCCTTGAAGTCAGTGCTGTCCTCCAGGAGTCTCTCAGACGAAGACAATGACAGAATGATAAGGAAGTTCATGACAACCCAGATCCATTTGGGAGTTATACTGGCCTTGACCCCCTCTAGGAGGCCTGGGGCTTATCCCTTATTCCCCAATCCAAACTTCAGACTCTGGGCACTTGGATTTGAGTGTGTCCTATGGTTTGCCCATATCTGATATGAAGGTTTGAACCTCATCGACGCCAACAGTTTCTCCAACTCAGTTGACTCTGAATGCCTCTGACTTCAGTGGGTCTCAAAGCCAAGGTATTGGTGTCAGTACCACAGGGTCGGGATGGACTATGAAATTGTTGGAGCTGTCACTTCCCCTTGCCCTGGATAGCTGGGCACTAGCTTGGCTTTGGAGCTGAGTTTGATAGGTTGTAGAAGTCAGCCCCTGGCAGGACCCCTGAATCCCAAAGGGGTGGCTTTGAGTCTTGTTTTGATTTCAAGGTCTTTCAGAGAGTGCTTTCTCAATTCAAACTGCAGGCTTCTGCCCTTGCCCCCACAAAGCTCTTTGGGTCCTCGTCCCTCATGTTCTGTTTTGTCGGGACAGCCAGTCCCTTGAAATCTCAATGCAATTCATGTTGTGGACTTCTTCCATCTGCTTCAGAGTCTTCTCCAGAGCATCCCACAAGAGAGGGTTACCAGAAGCCTTCATGCAAAAAGAGGCATATGGACTCCCCACAGAAGTCTCTTAAAGAAGATACTGATGTTGATGAGGGGTCTCTCAGATACTCCCTCGGGGATAGAAAACAGTCAGTAAAATGACAAGGCATACTATCACCACTACTACCAACTACTGTAGGCGTTCCACAAGGGTCAATACTAGGTCCTTCACTATTTACCATTTTCACCAACAAACTACATACCTCCACCCTGCATGCATCACTTATACAGTACGCAGATGACTCAACTCTAATCTGCTCAGCCCCAACCATAACCACACTTCAGAAACTTACCCAAGAATCCTTCTGCTCCGTAGAAAAATGGATTACTGATATCCACCTTATTCTAAACCCCAAAAAGACCAAACTACTTCTATTCACCCCCAACAAATACAAAACCACACCTTTTCCTTTCACCATCACCTCCAACAATGGCACATTAATCTCTCCCTTCTCACATACCAAACTACTCTGTGTTGAAATAGATCAGGATCTTAACTTCAATGTCCACATCTCTCGAACCATTAAAAAGGTTCATAAAAAATTAGGAACTTTATACAAACACAAACAGTTCCTATCAGACCAAGCATGAATCACCCTAGCCCAAACCCACCTCTTGTCTACCCTACTATATGCATCACCAATCCTAATTCACATCAGGAAAACAGACCTTGACAAACTAGAATCATGCTACAATAAGATTGCAAAATTTGCCAATAACTCCAATTTTAGAAGTCATCACTGTCTTGCCTTAAAACACCTACAATGGTTAGAGCTCCCTCAGCTAATTAGGTACCACCAGCTAGTGCTCACCTTCAACATACTAAAGCATCCCCACAAAATGCCAGCCCTAAACCAACTACTAAACCAGTACTCAGCAAACCGTTCTCTACGCTCATCAAACAAGACCCTGCTCTGCATATCCAAAGCCAACAACACTGCAGGGAAAGCCCTCTTCTCTCATACCATCGCTAAGGAATGGAATAAGCTCCCCCAAAATATATCCTCAGCAACATCTATCTCACTGTTCAAAAAATTACTCAAGCCACACCTCCTGCAGTCATGGCTCTGTCCTTGCATTACATAAATGCTTTCCTAAAGCCACACCTCCTGCCGTCATGGCTCTGTCATTGCATTACATAAATGCTTTCCTAAAGCCACACTTCCTGCCATCATGGCTCTGTCCTTGCATTACATAAATGCTTTCCTAAAGCCACACCTCCTGCAGTCATGGCTCTGTCCTTGCATTACATAAATGCTTTCCTAAAGCCACACCTCCTGCCGTCATGGCTCTGTCCTTGCATTACATAAATGCTTTCCTAAAGCCACACCTCCTGCAGTCATGGCTCTGTCCTTGCATTACATAAATGCTTTCCTAAAGCCACACCTCCTGCAGTCATGGCTCTGTCCTTGCATTACGTAAATGCTTTCCTAATCCCCTTCATTTCTTCCTTCTCCTTTCTATCACTGCTCACTATGCCTAATACTCAGTACTTCAAAAACTCCTAGAACAGGACTACTTTCAGCTACTTTTTCCTACTATATTGCCTTCTGTGATGTCACTTTGATTGCATCAGGCAATGAGTATATCTATTGTTTTCTTTCCCTCCCAAATAACCAACATCCAAGGTCCGCTCTTGACAAATGTAAACCCACCTTGAAAGATTTTTGTATGAAATATTTTCTTGATTGTACTTATAACATTGTATGAAACTATTTTTCTTTTCCTTCCCAAATACCAATATCCAGGGTCCTCTTTGTGTAATGTAAACCTGTCTGAAAATATCTATTGTATGTAAATTTTTTTTATTATTTGAATTTTTCTGATTGTTTATATAACACTGTATAAAACTGTTGTTGTGGAGCTTTTCTCCCCGGGCCTCCGCTGTAAATAGACCTAGTTCCAGTTGGACTTTCCCGGTAAACAAATGTAAAATAAATAAAATAAAAAATATATAAAATATATCTTTTGGCGAGAGTCTTGAACTTCTGAAATAAAAGGGGGATCCACCATTGCTCCCTCCCAGGTGGAATCAGTATTCCTTGAGGCTTTTGGGGGCTGGCCCATCTATCTTTTGTTCCCCCTCAGTTGACAAGTTGGTTGACCTGGCTTGAAGGTGGGCATAAAAGGAACTGGACATAGTTGAACCCATTCCCTGCAACCCAGACAAAATTTTAGAATACCCTGGTGGATTGCATACTGGTGGTGTCAGCCAATAAGGGGGAGCTTGCTGAGGAGAGCTTCACTATCCATTCCCAAACAGGGACTTGGGCTTTGGACAGATTCGGTATGTAGGTTTAGTGTCAGAGACCTTTGCCGTCGGGAAGCTGAATTATCTGGGGCATATCACATATGGAATGTGACCAAGGAGCTGTCCAAATCCATCTCTTGATGTGCTTCATGTTTCACTGTTGCAGTCCTGACTATTGGAATTTCTCATCTTGGAAGCTTTCAGCCAGCCCAACTACCAGAGAAATTTCCTTCTGGCTCGCAAGGTGGCAGCCGCACTGAACAATGGCAGTATGTTCGGGTATAAAGGTAGCCAGCCTGCATCATGATAGCAGTCTTTTCATGCTGCAGAGCTTGAAGCTGTATTAAAGTGCATTGGTTGGTCCACACAGGGGTCCTGATGGAGAGAGGGGTCCTGATGGAGAGAAGGGGTCCTGATGGAGAGAATGGGTCCTGAAGGAGAGATGAAAATTCAGCAAGCAAAGAAGCATAGTAGTGCTGAAACTGAATTGATCCTCAAGTTTTGGTGAGTACCTTCACCAGGTGGACCCTGTTTTTCACAAAATCTCACCAAGGCGACACTGATATATAGACTGTATTTATATAGCATATATCATGGACAGAAATAAATCAAAAATAAAAAAGATAGCTGGATGCGCAAGACCCAGGATAAAAAAGTGCCCAATCCTGGTGGGCGCACTGGTGCCAGGACTGGAAAAAATGACAGTGTAGAATCCTCAAAATACGGAAACAATCCTATAATGGGGCCAGGCTAGATTCAGGGGAGGATGGCCCCCCTGTTGTAGAAGGAAGTAGTTGTCCACAAAAACGACAAAAATTGATTGGCCAAAGAAGAGCCGTAAAGATGACAGAGTGGACTATTGAGGATAAGAAAGAAATTGTATATTGTTACTATTATGTAAAAAGCCCAGAATTTCCAGACACAAGATATACAAAATGATTAAGAGAGAAATTAGAGGAAAGAAAAATACTTCCTCAGGAAAAACTATCACAAGCTTCAAATAAAAGTTTGCTTTCATTAATGCAACAGATTTTTGAAAAACAGTATATAGATCAAGAAACTTTGATATCTTTAGAAAAAGAAGCCTCTGAGGAAGTGAGAAAATATAAACAACAAAACCTAGAGATATTTGAAAAATATAAAAAGAAATATAAAAAGAAAATATGGACATGGGAAAGAAAGAGAGATCTGATATGGTGCAATATTTATGTAAAGGAGAAAGCCAAGTTAACTAATATAGAGAAGGCAGTCTCAAAGATATTCGAAGAGAAATAGAGGCAAAGGCATCCAGATAAGGTAAATTTCACAATAAAAAAATTAATATCACAAAGATGTAATGTGGAAAAGAAGATTAGTAAGGTTGAAGTTAAAGAAATAGAAGTTGAAGTTATGGAGTACCTGCGAAGTGAAGAATTTAATGTAGAAGGTCTACAACAGACTACATCACAGTATGATGGAGTGAGTCCCCAGAATAAGGAAAAGCAAGAAGACCAGGAGACATGTGAAGAAGGAATATGGACATGGGAAAGGAAAAGAGATTTAATATGATGTGATATTTACGTAAAGGAGAAAGCAAAACTAATCAATACAAAAAGAGCAGCACCAAAGATATTTGAAGAGAAATACAGGTAAAGGAATCCGGATATGGAAAACTTTACAATACAAAAAATAAGAAGACTAAGAGGAAAAGTAGGAAAAGAGCTTAGTAATGGAGAAGTCAAAGAAATAGAAATTGAGGTTATGGAGCAGCTGCAAAGAGAAGGATTCAGTGTAGAAAATCAAATGCAGAAACCACCACAACAGGATAGAGCAATACCTATCCAAATTAAGGGGAAACCAGTGGAACAGGAAGCAACAGGTCAGGTGCCACATCAAGATATTTTGGAGCCTTCCACAGAAAACCAGTATAAAAGTTCACTTGAAGCTAGACAGGAAGGAAAGAAACAGGAAACTGTGGAAACTCTGATGCAGTCAATGTTGCGGAATGATAGGCCAGTGAGTTTCCATATGACAAAACAACAGATGACACAGGATGAAATTGAAGAGAATATGCCACAAGAAGATGTTATACAACTTTCTATAGCATGCCCGCAGGAAATGGAAAACAAGGGATGTGCCCTCAGTATGGAAGAAAAGGAGTTAAGAGAAGAGTTGCTTGATTTAATAGACAAAGATAGCTATATCAAGATCAATGAGAGAAATAGACTGCAGAAGGTTAATAAAACCCCAAAAGTCAGAAGCTTGATAAAACAAATGAACACAGTAATTAGGACTGTCCATAGAGATCCATGCGCTATAACAGAAGTAAACAGAATATATTACTGTGCTGCTAAATTAATAACTGATAAAATTCTACCACAGGAACATAGGGTAGCAAGGGAAAAAGGGGGGGGGTGAAAGCAAATACCATCATGGAAATATCGAATAGAGAAAACTGTAAAGCAGCTAAGACAAGATGTGTCATTTTTAGAAGATTATAGAAGAGGGAACAGATCAACAAAAATATTAAGAAAGATAGATGTGAAAAAAGCAATGCACAGTATTAGAAAAGACCAGGATCTATTACGCACTATTGGAGATAAACTAAAATTTTCAAAACAGGGGGAAAGACTCAGAAGATACAAATATAAATATAAGTGAAAAGCACAAAATATGCAATTTACTGATGACCCAAAAAAGTTTTATAGAGAATTGGGAAATAATGTAAAAGGAATTGATAGATCGCCGAAAAAAGAGGAAGTAAATACATTTTGGAGAAGTATCTATGAAGATCCTGTGGAACATAACAAAGATGCTAAATGGATAGAAGAAGTAAAGGAAAGAATAAGAAGTTTAAAGGTACAGGATATGAAATGGGATGAAATAACAGCCAGAGAGATTGAAACAAAGTTGAGAAAAGCCTCTAATTGGAAAACCCCAGGCCCAGATGCAGTACCAAACTTTTGGCTTAAAGTATTAACTTCTTTACACGAGGATCTAGCCATGAGTAAGAGCTATTTATATGCACACCCCGAACAGACACTGCACTGGTTAACAACAGGAAAAAAAATGCTCTTACTTAAGAGTGAACCTGCAAGCTACCCTAAAAACTATAGACCAATAATTTGTCTTCCGACGACGTATAAACTATACAAGGGGACTGACGCCGACAGAGTTTATAGTCATTTAGAAGAAAACTCAATTATGGCAGTAGAACAAAAGGGCAATAAAAGAAAGTCATATAGAACAAAGGACCATTTGTTGTTAAAGTCATAGTGGAGAACTGTAAGAAAGGGAAGAATCTACATATGGCATGGATTGACTATAAAAAAACATTTGATAGTATCCCATATTCATGGATAAAAGAGTGCTTAAAAATGTATAAGATACACCCTACACTGATTGATTACACTACAGCAACCATGAAACAGTGGCAGACCACTTTGCAATTAAGCCAGTAAAGGACAGATTATTATCCCAGGGATAAAAATTCAAAGGAGGATATTCCAGGGTGACTCCCTGTCACCCTTGCTATTTTGCCTTGCCATTAACCCATTAAGCTGATTACTTAACAGCTTAGGCCATGGGTATAATTTGGCTTCTAGAAAACAACAAAGTCTAATGACTTCTCACATTCTCTTTGTCGATGATTTAAAATTGTATAGCTCATCAGATGAAGAACTGAAAGCACAGATGATATTGGAATGTCATTTGGTCTTGATAAATGTGCAAAAGCAACCTTTAAAAAAGGAAAATTGCAGCACCAGGAAACATCAGTTTGGGACAAGAATGTGATATAAAAGAACTTGAGCAAGAGGGAGTGTATAAATACTTGGGAATTGATGAAGGATCAGCAATAAAACATGAACAAATGCAAATAAAGCTTAATAAGGTGTACTTTAGATGACTTAAATTAATCCTAAAAATAGCATTGACACCTAGGAACAAGATCCAAGCTATAAATCAATTTACTCTTCATGTCCTAACTTATAGTTTTGGAGTGATTGACTGGCCCCAAAAAGTGTTGGATAGATTGGATATTAAAACAAGAAGGATGCTTCATGCTCACCAAATGATTTATAAAAATGAGTGTATACCAAGATTATATATTCCCCGTTTTGAAGGAGGGATGAGCCTCCTTGAAATTGATTACATGTATAGATCTGCAATCGTGGGACTCCACACATATCTACTGACCTCACAAGATCCAAATGTGGTGAAAGTTTTGAAATATGAGGAGAATAAATCTAAGATGACATCTCTGCTTAATTTAGCAGAAACATGTTGACGTCAAGCAGGAATGGAAATCAAACCAAAAGTGGATAAAAACCAGGCAGCAACTGAATGTGCTAAATAACAAAAGAAATAATATAAGGTGAAGGACCAGGTGAGAAGGCAAGCAATGTGGAAAAAAACATAAATATAGTTGCAAGTATAGAAAACTTCTGGAAGAGCCTCATGTTGATCAAGAACAAATGTAGGAATGGTTAGGGAAAGGTGAATTTACATCAAGAAATTAAAGATTAATATTGGCAGCCCAAGATAGTGGGCTACATACACGGTGGTTTACTAAGTCCATTGAACATGTGGGAGAAACAGACGTATGTAGGTTTTGTGGAACTGAATTGGAAACAGTCACACACCTTATTGCTGGTTGCAACTCTCTAATAGCAGAGGGACTCTATACTGAAAGGCATAATAATGTGGCGAGATTGTTACACTGGAGATTGTGCAAACATCATGGTATCGAAGTGGCTGAAAAACACTAGAAACATGAGCCACAGAGAATCATAGAAATTTATGAAGTTTACATCACATGAGTTCATCCAATACCGACAGTCCAAAAGATAGATGCTAGAAAACCAGATATAGTGGTCCAAGAAAAGAAGACAAAACTAGCATTGATCATTGAAATTGCCCCACCTGGTGACTACAGTGTCTTGCGTACAGAGAGACACAAAATCATAAAATACCTCGATCTACAGGCAGAAGCGAGAGCCATGTGGAAGAAAGATACCCAGACAGTTCCAATAGTAGTAGGAGCAATTGATCTTATAAAAAAGAATTTACAATCGTATTTAGATATATTACCAATTCATGTAACACCATATGAATTGCAGAAGGAATCATTACTGGGCACATTGCGGGTACTGCAAAGAGCACTTTTGGCTAACATTAAAGAGTGAAACAATACTAATTTCATGAACTTTAATTTTACTTTGACTTAGGAATGGGGTCCATTCCCGTCATGGTATTAGAAACCCAAAAGACTTTGAGAAATTAAAAACAGGAGAAACATCAGTATGGGACAAGAATGTGATATAAAAGAACTTGAGCAAGAGAGGGTATATAAATACTTGGGAAGTGATGAAGGATCAGCAATAAAACTTGAACAAATGCGAATGAAGCTTAGTAAGGAGTACTTTAGAAGACTTAAATTAATCCTGAAAACAGCATTGACACCTAGGAACAAAATCCAAGCTATAAAGCAATTTGCTCTTCCTGTCCTAACTTATAGTTTTGGAGTGATTGACTGGCCCCAAAAAGTGTTGGATAGATAGAATATTAAAACAAGAAAGATGCTTCATGCTCACCAAATGATTTATAAAAATCAGTGTATACCAAGATTATATATTCCCAGTTCTGAAGGAGGGATGGGCCTCCTTGAAATTGATTACATGTATAGATCTGCAATTGTGGGACTCCACACATATCTACTGACCCTCACAAGATCCAAATGTGGTGAAAGTTTTGAAACATGAGGAGAATAAATCTAAAATGACATCTCTGCTTAATTTAACAGAAGCATACCGACGTCAAGCAGGAATGGAAATCAAACCAGAAGTGGATAAAAACTTGGCAGTAACTGAATGTGCAAAAATACAAAAGAAAGAATATAAGGTGAAGGACCATGTGAAAAGGCAAGAAATGTGGAAAAAACATAAATATAATTGTAAGTATAGAAAACTTCTGGAAGAGCCTCATGTTGATCAAGAACAAATGCAGGAATGGTTAAGGAGAGGTGAATTTACATCAAGAAATGAAAAGTTAATATTGGCAGCCCTAGATAGTGGGCTACGTACACGCTGGTTTATCAAGTCCATTGAACATGTGGGAGAAACAGACATATGTAGGTTTTGTGGAACCGAATTGGAAACAATCACACACCTTATTGCTGGTTGTGACTCTAATGGCAGAGGGACTGTATACTGAAAGGCATAATAATGTGGCGAGATTGTTACACTGGAGATTGTGCAAACATTATGGTATCGAAGTGGCTGAAAAACACTGGAAACATGAGCCACAGAGAATCATAGAAAATGATGAAGTTTACATCACATGGGATCACCCAATACCAACAGTCCAAAAGATAGATGCTAGAAAACTGGATATAGTGGTCCAAGAAAAGAAGACAAAAGTAGCATTAATCATTGAAATCGCCACACCTAGTGACTACAGTGTCTTGCATACAGAGATACACAAAGTCATAAAATTCCTCAATCTGCAGGCAGAAATGAGAGCCATGTGGAAGAAAGATACTCAGACAGTTCCAATAGTAGTAGGAGGAGCAACTGGTCTTATAAAAAAGAATTTACAATCGTATTTAGATATTTTACCAATTCATGTAACACTGTAAGAATTGCAAAAGGAGTCATTACTGGGCACATTGTGGGTGCTGTGAAGAGCACTTTTGGCTAACATCAAAGAGTGAAACAATACTTATTTTATGAACTTTAATCGTACTTTGACTTAGGAATGGGGTCCATTCCCATCATGGTTTTAGAAACCCAAAAGACTTGGAGAAATTAAAAATGAGAAAAATGTCATCGGACAAGATAAGTACCCCACTGGGGAACTCCTTCTTTCCTTTGCTCATGTCAGATAAAGTAAACAACTGTCTCCATTGTGGAAAGCAGATCCCACACGGAGACTTTCATTCCTTTTGTGTTATTTGCCTAGGCCCACATGACAACATCATTGGTTGTTGGTTTTGTGTGTGTTTCGATACTAGAACAATTAGGCATAGGGCAGAATTTCTCACTAAGTTCCTTAGTCAACAATCTTCTCGCTCACCTTCCATGGCATCCGCCAGTAGTACTGAATCCAATCTACCTAAGTGAAAGAAAGAAAAGTAACAAAAGCTTATGTCATCAGATGACAATCAGTCACTGCCTGCTACTTCCTCCAGGCTTTTGATGGTTGAACAAGGTGAGGTGCTTTCACAGCCCCCTTCTTTTTCTGATCCGGTGACTCGGGCCTCTGTCAAGACCCTTTTGGAGTCCGACATGCCGTTGGCTCCATCCACCACCACACTAGTCACTGATATTGGCTCGTTGATCAGGTCCCTGCAGGCCTTGACTTCTGAGGAGCATGTTTCACCCAGAGATTCTGCAACCAGGCCTTGGCCTATGCCGGCTCTGGTGCATTTACTTCAGTCTCGGGAGACAGGCATCAGAGTGCTGGAAACCCTAAGACCTTAGCTACCCCAAAGAAAGCCCTTGTCCCTAGGCCTTCAGTAAGGCCCTCTGGCTCCATTTCTCAGGGGTCACAGCAAGATTTAATAAGGTTAGCAAAGGCCCTGCTCTCAACTGTCAGATCAAGGCAAGATCCATGGATTACTTGCCGTAGGAAAAGAAAAATAGATGATCCTCAAGTAATTTCTCTGGATCCCATTCATTCTGAGGAAGACTCTGAAATTGAGGACTCTGGGTCTGAAGAGGGCCCCTCTAATACCTCCTTTGAGGACTCAAACTCTGAGGAAATCCTCCCTTAAGTTTCACCTCCTGAGGATTACACTTTTTGAGAGATCTTCCATGCCATGAGGCAACATTTTCAGTGAGATGTTCAGGACTTCCTACAGACAAATAAGAGGGTTAGGGAATTCCTGGAATTACCTGAAAATAAGCCACTGGCTATTCCCCCCATTCTGGAAGTGGTGGAAGATGTCTTCCAAGAATCTTCCTTTAAATCAGACTCCCTCCCACCTGAACCATGTAAGCCAGACAGGTTTTACACTGTCCAGGATTCCCATAAGTATCTTTACAGAAACCCTACTGCTGACCCTGAAGTTATCGCTCCAGGGCCAAAAGGAGCCAGAGCCAGTTCCTCTTGGAACCCACTTTCTACAGACAGAGAGCATGGTCTTTGACAGGTTTGGCAAGAAAGTTTATACATCCACCACCCTTGTCATGAGGACCCTAAATTGTCAATTTTGTATAATTAAGTACCAACAGACTATACTAGAACAGCTTAAATAAAAGATCTCCACCCTTGAAGACAAAAACCTCTCAAAAACTGACTGACCTCTGTCATTCCAATGCTCAGATAGCTAAACATTCTCTCCATTGTAGTTATGATGCCATGTAAGCATCTTGCAGAGCAGCTATTATTGGATCTGTTATTAGGAGGAATGCTTGGCTCCGAGAACAAACTCTTCTGGAACATGTCAAGTCCAGCCTGCTGGATGCCACCCTTGACAAGGAGGTTCTGTTTGGGCCCAAGGCAGAAGAAGTCCTTAAAAAGATGGAGGATAAGGTTAAGTCAATGCAGACAGTAAATGATTTCCTCCAGGTACAACCACCCAGGTTCAGCAGAAATTTTTCAGCCAAACACTGGTCCTTTCTCACCCAGCCTAGCAGTAGGCAGAGGAAGCCTCAAAGGGATAGACCATTCAGACAGAGGCAACCATCACAAAGGGGCAGGCAATGGGCCTCAGAGGCACCTAGGCAATGGAGTTCTAGACCCCAAGCTACATCTAGAGAGCAACAATGACTCATCAACTCCTCCTCTACCACCACCCCAAAACTAGGAGGAAGGCTGTCTCTTTACAAACATACTTGGACCTCTTCACCTCAGACAGATGGGTTCTAGAAATTATTGCAAATGGCTACAGACTCACTTTCAAATAGCATTTAAAATACTTAGGTTATCCAGATGTCCCCCAAAAAAAAAAAAAAAAAACAGAGGCCTTAGCTGAAATGCAGGTACTGTATTCACAGGGAGTATTAGAACCAGTTCCCACTGCCCAGCAGGGAAAAGGATTCTATTCCAGACTCTTCTTGGTCTCCAGAAAGGAAGGCTTTTGGCACCCTATTTTGAATCGGTCCGCCCTCAATCAATTCCTTTTGGTGCCAAAGTTCAAAATGCTAACCCTCCAAAAACTGATTCCCATGATATTCTCCCATGCCCTCATAGTCTCTGTAGACTGAAAAGATGCTTATCTGCATGTACCTATTCAGGAGTCCCAAGAAGATTTCTTTGCTTCAGTGCAGAATCCAGTCACTATTGATTTTCTGCACTGCCCTTTGGCTTATCTACAGCACTAAGAGTGTTCACAAAGTGTCTAGTACCTGCAGGAACAGGGAGATACAAATCTATCCTTACCTGGATGACTGCCTCATTCAGGCCACCGATCAAGCCAAGCTCCTCATAGACCTCAAATTCACCCAGGACTTCATTTCTTCACTGGGGTTTACAGTGAACCTACAGAAATCCCACACTACACCAACAAAAAGGATTGTCTTCCTGGGAGCACTTCTGGATTCCTCTTGCCAAAAGTCTTTACTTCCTCCAGAAAAAGTGTCCTTCCTGACAAATTTCTAATAAAGGATCCATCTGAGAGATTGCAGCTCAGCAAAGGAATTTCTTCAAGCCCTGGAATACATGGCTTCATGCATCCTCATGGTTCCCCTTGCCAGATAACACACGAGGAAGCTCCAGTAGTACCCAAAGAATGTGTGGTGGCAGAGCTCACAGTCCCAAGAGACCAAGATCCTCCTGATCCTCTGCCTCAAAACAGAGTTTGCATTGTGGGCCCAAGCTTGATCCCAAAATCAGGGCCTCCCCTTCATAATCTCCCCTCAGGCTCAAACCTTAACCATAGATGGCTCAGAGGCAGCATAGGGCCTCACTTCCAGAACCTCCAAATCCAGGGGAAGTGGGATTCCATATCCAAGGACAGACACTTCAACTGGAAGGAACCCATGGCAATATTAAAGGGCCTATTAGCCTTCAAGGAAAAATGGACCCCAGGTGTCTTATTAATCAAGACAGACAATACCACAGTGATGTGGTACATTGACAGGAAGGGACACATTCTTACCCCCTGTACTGTTTAGCAATGCAAATCTGGGAAACAGCTCAGCCTATGGGCTTGCACCTGATAACACAATACTGTCACTCGTCCGGTGAGGATAAAACAGACAAGCGATTGTGGGTTCAGTTAAAGCAGCTTAATTACACACAAACACATTAGGAATGAGGCTTTGTAACTTAAACTTAAATAAATGAAGGCTTGTTAATTATTCTACTTAAATCTTGCAAATATGACAAAATACTCTGTAAAGTTAGCCAGTCCTGTTGTGGAATTTTGTATGTTGTTTTTATTACTTGCATATCTAAAACTTTTACTTCTTTGATACATTGGAGCCAACAAACAAATCCTTTCTGTTCCCAGGAATTAATAAGTTCTCTATATATTTAATATGGAAAATTCTTTGTGACTATAAATGGTGTTAAAAGATCAAACCAGATTTTTAAATCTATATTTGCATTAATAATTTTCCCAAATGAGTCAATGTAATAATTAATCATACGAGTTTTAGTGGGTTTAGTTATGTTATATTCTATACTAATGCATAATATGTGCCATGGCAAATAGTTTTTATCGATTTGAAATTTTTTTTGTAAATCAAATTCAGTTATTGATATTACAGTTAGTAATTCTTTCCAATTTGCAGAGTAATTTGGACTTATCCAATCTGAGATTGTTTTAGATATTGATGCTTTTATATATGTTTCTATATCAGGAATGTTTAATCCTCCCTGTTTCCATGGTCTGATATGATGTATTAAAGCTATTCTGTTTCTTTTGGGAAACCATAAAAATGTTATTAGGTATGAATTTATTTCTTTAAGTATATTCCTTTCTGGTAACAATTGTATTGCTAAGGCTATATATAGGATCTTGGGCAGTAAAACCATTTTATTAACTATAGTCTATCTTCAAATGTTAATATTATTTTGTTCCATTTTTCCACAGAGATTTTAATTGTATTGATGATATTATTGTAATTTTTTGAGACTAATTCATTGTTATCCTTGCATAACTCAATTCCTAGATATTTTAAGGTAGATTCTTGTTTCCCTTTGATGTGATCCCCCTTAGTCTGCAGTTCTTTTTTTAATTTAAAAATAAAAAATTTGATTTTGATTTATTGAAATGGAGTCCTGAAGTAATGTGAAATTTGTCAATTAATATATCTAATTCTTCTAATGTCTCTTTTGTATTAGATAATGTTAGTAATATGTCATCAGCAAATAGCATTACTTTAGAATCATATTGTTCATAAACATCTATTCCTTTGATTTTTATACTGTTACGAATTGAATCTGCCAATATTTCAATAGCCAGAGAAATAGAATCAGTGATATGGGACATCCTTGTTTAGTGCCTTTTGTTATATGTATAGATTCAGAGGTAAAAGGACCTAACTTGACATACACTAAATTATTTGCATATATATTCTTTTGGAGATGAACAAAGGATACAGGAAATACAAATAGCATTAGGATTTTGAATAAATAGTCCCGATTTAGGGAATCAAAGGCTTTCTCTATATCTAAGCCAATTATGAGTGTTTCTTTATTTTCTTTATTAACATAATGTATAAGAGAAATTATCCTTTTAATATTGTCATGGCATGTCTATGATATATAAATCCAGTTTGATCATTATTTATTGTTTTGGATAGTGGTATTTGCATTCTGTTAATATTGTCATAAATATCTTACAGTCATTATTTAATAATGATATAGGTCTATATGAGGTACAGAGGTTTGGGGATTTGTTTTCCTTTAGGATTGGTGTGATTAAGGAATATTTCTAAAAGGGTGGTATTAAAGCTTGTGACTGAATTTCTAATAGAGTTTTATGGAAGCGGGATAGTATCTTTGAAGGAAAAAGTTTATATATTTCCATAATTATGCCATCTATACCTGAAGCTTTATTATTTTTACTCTCTTTTATTGAATCTATAATTTCTTTGTAGGATATGGGTGCTTGCAGATCTAGTTTTAATTTTTCTGGTATTTTTTTTATATTAGAACATTTTTCATTTAGATTTAATTGATTGATATGTATATTTTCTTATTGAAAATGTTCCATATAGTGATTTCTATAGGCATCACGAATGCCACCTATATCCAAGACATTTTTCCCTTTCTTTTCATGGAAGATATTTTTAATGTTATTAGCTTTTGATTGTATTTTGATTCTTGTGGATAAATTATATAGATATTTTGGAGAAGTGGCCAATGTATTAATTTTTACTTCTTTCTAATGCTAAACTACAGATGGCACAGTGGTGTAGCAGTAGTGCTGTCACCTCACAGCAAGAGGTACCCTGGTTTGATTCTCTGCTGGGGTGCCTTCTGTGTGGAGTTTGCATGTCCTCCCTATGTTCATGTGGGTTTCCTCCCACATTACAAAGACATGCATCTGGGGCATTTCTCCCCTGGCTTCCGCTTAATATTGGCTTAATTCCAAGTCGGACTTTCCCAGTTAAAAAATGTTAAATAAATAACTAAACTAGTTTTATGTGTTAGAATTTCATTGTATTTATTGTTTAATACTTCTACTTTCTTTTTCATCTCCAAATGATTTTGATTTTTTTCAGCTTTTACTGACAAAAGTTTGGATTGTAGATCTAATAATTCAGAATCCCATTCTCTGATTTTATTTTATACCAAGGTAGGGTTTTACCATATATGTAAGCTTTTAATGAGTCCTATATCATTATTTTATTTATCTCTCTGGTGTGATTAATATCTAAGAAGAACTGTAATTCAGATAATAACCAGGGTTTGAACTCTTAATTTTAGTCATATATGCTGGAATTCTGGAGTTTCATTATCAATGAATTGTGGTCTGAAAGGGGGCAGGGAGTGATTGAGAAATTAATGATTTTAGAGTGTAAGTCATGGGCAGCAAATATTTTATCTATTCTAGTTTGGGTACTAAATCTGTGATCTTGATGAGAAAACAACAAAGATTTATCTTCTTTAAATTTGAAAGTATCCACAAGATGAAATGATTCTACCCACTTGTTTAAAGTTTTTGATACAGCAGATGTACGCAATGGTCTTTTATTTGTAGTTTCAGAAATATCAGATGTACAGTTAAAATCTCCTCCTAATATTAAGTTGCCTTTATAATTATTGGAAATTAAATCCAAGTGTTTTTTTAACAGTTCCTATTCCAAAAGAAAAACCAAAAAAAACCTGTTTCCCCACCTTTCTAATCTAGTATAGTCCAGTTTTCAGGTTAGTGCTGAATTCAGGGCTGTGTTACAAGTTTCTGTGGTTGTCCATACCTTACTTGGATAGAAGGAAGTTTCTCTGTTCACTGTGAGAGAGGGAGCTTTGAGCAGCCTATCTGTCCCTGGAGGAGTGGTTTCATCCCAGAAATTACTAGTTTATTGGCCATTGTGGGCTAATTTCTATCTCTTTCATTTCCCTGCTATAAAACCTGCATTTGAAGTTTTTTGTGCTAGTTTACAGCTCAGCAAGCTCCTGCCTGGTGCCCTGTCGAGTTCTATAGCAGCAGAGAGACAAAAGAGAGACTTTGGAGTGATTAAGTATAATTTTTCTGCATTTTCTTGCTGCCTTTAGCTAATTCCACCTAAAATGCCAATTTTCCAGAGTTTCTGTGATTTAAAAAGCTTGTTTCAGCTACATATTGTGATTATTTTACTGACTGCAATTTAACAAAGTCATGTTTGCATTTAAATTACCTGTTTATCTGTTGTAGGCTACACACTCATAGGTTCATAGGTTCATAGGTTCATACTAGGCTATCTGCCCTAGGCCATTTATAAGCCTAGCCAGAATGTGTTTGGCTTTCGCCACCCATTTTAAATTTATTTTGCTATGCTCTTTTTCGAGGTTAGTATACTGTGCCTCTGTCTAACAGTGACAAAGAAGAGATACCCAGGGTAAACCTACAATCTCCCATCCACTCATCAAGATTCCTCTTGAAGAGAGTCAATGAGGGACTCTGCCTAACCTGGACTGGGATTTTATTCCAGAGTGAAGGGAGCCTCTGGGTTATGAATCTGTCCCTCCAGCATGTCCTATTTATTTCAGTGCTGAGGTTCAAGTCTCTCGAGTGTGTAGCTCAATGGGATTTGGATTTTCTGAGGTGCAGCATGTCCATTAATTCCGGGTTGGACATGGCTTTATACGTCAGGCACAGACCGCCTCTGAACAGGCGGTATGCCACTGAGTAGAGCTGGAGTTTCTTTAACCGGCAGCATATGGCATCTGTTTGAGCCCTTTGATCCTCTTGGTGAGGTACTTTTGGGGTCTTTCCAGTTGCTGCAGGTGTCTGGTAAGGTACATCCCAAAAGGGGCATTGTACTCAATTATGGGCCTGATGAGGGATGAGTAAAGAGGCACGATGACCTCCCCTGATCTAGATGTGAATCCCTTAATGATTAGGTGGGCTATATAAAATGGTTTTCTAACCACTTTGGCCACGTGGTTGTCAAATGAGAGATTGTTGTCAACTTGGGTCCCCAGGTCCCTAATTACTTCATCTGTACTTAGTGGATTACCACTTAAGTGGTAATTTTTGGGCACTTTGTTTTTGCCAAAGGGGATGACTATACACTTTTTGGCATTTAGCTTGAGGCCATGGCTCTGGCACCAGTTGGCTGTTTCTATGAGGCCCTTTGGAGGATGCTTGTGTCGGCTGGAGAGTCGATTATGGCACCCAGTTTGCAGTCATCTGCAAACTTGGTCAGCCGCAGTCCTTCTGTGTTGGCCTGTACCTCCGAGAAATATATACAACAAGAGAGGTCCCAGGACTGAGCCTTGTGGGACACCACTTGTAACTGGTTTGAGTCTGACATGGCTCCAGCAATTCTAACCATGTGGGTTCTGTCCTTGAGCCAGTTTGCAATCCATCTAGTGACATAGGGGTTTATATTTAAGCTGGTGAGCTTATCTATAATGCCAGAGTGGGGTATTGTATCGAAGGCTTTTACGAGGTCCAGGTAGGCTGTGTGGACCACCTTCCCTCGTCAATGGCTTTGGTGACTGTTTCAAAGAAATCAACCAGGTTTAAGAGGCAGGATCTGCCCTTAACAAAGCCGAACTGGGTAGGATCCAGTGTCTGTAGGTCCCCAATATATTTATTTATGAGGTCCATGATGATCCTTTCCATAGCTTTGCAGACCAAGCTAGTCAGGCTTATGGGGCGATAGTTTCCAGGATCCGTTGAGGCACCACCTTTATGGAGAGGGACCACTGTTGCTGTACGCCACTCTTTGGGCACATATCTTGTAGTAAGGCTGAGATTGAACAGTAGTTTTATGTTTGGGTTTAGCTCTTCTTGAGTTCATGTAGGACGAGCCCGGGATGCCGCCTGGTCCCATTGATGCTGTGTTTTTGCTTTGGAGAGGGCTCTTACCTGAGCATCTGAGATGTCAGGGGCAGCACTCTGCTGGGATAGATATTTGCCCTTTGGTGGGAGGGGGGTTTGCTGAACCTGTCAGCTAGGATGTTGGCAATGTCTGTGGGTTTGGTGTATTTTTTGTCATTTTGGACTAATTCTGAGCATATCTGGGAATTACCACCCAGGTTCCTAACATAACTAAAGAAAGCCTTGTGATTATCCTTAGTGTCCTGTGCAATTTTTCTCTCGAAGCTGGCCTTAGACAATTTTATGAGTGCCCGTAGTTTTTTCCTAATACTGATCAGTGATGCCTTCCCTTTTTGGGATTTTGCTTTATCATTTAGTAGCTTCCTCCTTCTATTGTATAGTTTGTTTATGGTTGGAGTCCACCAGACATGATGTCTGCCTTTGGAGGATTGGGTCTTGGTTTTATTTGGGATCGCATGATCCATGCATTCCTGAAGGTGTTCATAGAATGTGTTTATAAAGGATTCTGCAGTCTGGGCTGTATTTTCCACAGGCCCGGGGGCTTTGAAGGATTCCACCTCGGTTTTGAGGAGTGAAATTTGCTTTAGAGAAGTTTTTCACTGTGGTTTTCAGGGCAAGGGGTGGGGTCGGGATGTGAATATCCAGTGAGATTAGTTTATGGTCTGATCTTACCAGTGAGGGATACACTTCTGGTCTGGAGCATAGAGTCCCCATGTTGGTGATGATCAGGTCCAGTATGTTTTCCCCTCTTGTGGGAGTGGTAACAAGTTGTTCCATAGCATTTGAGTTTATAAATTCTAGGAACCTTTGGGCTAGGGTGTTGGAGCTAGAGTAATGCTCCCAGTCTATGTTTGGGTAGTTGAAGTCGCCCAATATAATGGTGTTTGGGGAGACCTTCATATTTTCCAGTGTTCTCAGAAAAGCCGAGTGGGGTTCCTGGGTTTGGGAGGGTGGTCTGTAGCAGGCTATAAACTGGAAATCAGTTTTACCCACTGTTAGTTGCACATGGATAGTCTCTGATGCTTCGTGCTTTGCCACCAACCTGGAGGTGTGGGTATCTTTGATGAATATACTCCCTCCTTTTGTGGTTCGGTCCAAGTTTTGGGGCTGAAAAGCATGGTATGAGGTATAACCTGGAAGTGCTGGGGTGCTGTCGGGAGCCCTGAACCAGGTTTCTGTTACTGCACAGATATCGATGTTCTCCATGCTAAGGAGAGTTTCGAGTGTGTGCATCTTGAGGTTTAGACTTCTGGCATTGAGTAGCATTACTCTTAGTTTCTTATCCCTTGTGATACCTATGGAGGTGGGTTTGTCTTTTGAGCCTTGCCTAAAAAAAGGCAATATGGGGGTAGCAAGAGCCTTTGCCAATATCCGAAAGCCCAGGGGTGACAGGTGCAAGCCGTCCCTAGCGAAGCATCGTGGCTTGTCGAGCATATCATCCCAAGCTGACAGGCACTGGCTCCCCTTTGAATGACACCAGTACTTAAGCCAATTGTTGAAATTGATCATCTTGTCTTCATATTGTGGCATCATTCTTGGTGAGTGTAAGATGCTACTCAAGGTCAGGGTCATACCGGCCTGGGCTACATGCTCAGAGAGCTCCTTTATGTCTCTTTTCATGTAGTCTAGGGAGGTATGTCTCAGGTCATTCACACCAGCATGGACAATGACTGAGTCATATTTTTACTTGCCTTGGAGTGACCTGAGTGCTTGTGTTATGTGGCGGATCCTAGCGCCCGACAGGCTGCTCACCGTGACCCTCTCCTTGTTCAGCCTGGTGAGCGGGATGTCAGTGTGATAGCCATTTCTGTGCATTTAAAGTGTCTTTTTGATTGTATCTGCTTTATTTTTTGAAAGAAAAAAAAAAATATATATATATATATATATATATATATATATATATATATAATTGTTTTCCCGCCTTTCTAAGCTAGTATAGTCCAGTTTTCAGGTTAGTGCTGAATTCAGGGCTGTGTTACATTTTTTTATGTTTGCCCATACCTTACTTGGATAGAAGGAAGTTTCTCTGTTCACTGTGAGAGGGAGATTTGAGCAGCCTGTCTGTCCCTGGAGGAGTGGTTTCAGCCCAGAAATTAGTAGTTTATTGGCCAGTTTGGGATAATTTCTATCTCTTTCATTTCCCTGCTATAAAACCCACATTTGTAGGGTTTTTGTGCCAGTATACAGCTCAGCAAGCTCCTGATTTAAAAAGCTTGTTTCAGCTACATATTGTACTTATTTTACTGCCTGCACTTTAACAAAGTCGTTTTTGTGTTTACATTACCTGTTTAACTGTTGTAGGCTACGCATTCAAGTGTGATAGCCACTTATGTGCATTTAAATTGTTTTTTTGATTGTATCTGCTTTATTTTCTGAAGAAAACAAAAAAAAATACCTGTTTTCACCTTTCTAAGCTAGTATAGTCCAGTTTTCAGGTTAGTGCTGAATTCAGGGCTGTGTTGCAAGTTTTTGTGTTTGCCCATACCTTACTTGGATAGAAGGAAGCTTCTCTGTTCACTGAGAGAGAGGCAGCTTTGAGCAGCCTATCTGTCTCTGGAGGAGTGGTTTCAGCCCAGAAATTAGTAGTTTATTGGCAATTTTAGGCTAATTTCTATCTCTTTCATTTCCCTGCTATAAAACCCGCATTTGCTTGGTTTTGCACGCTGGGCAGTGCCGGTTAGCTAGGGTAATACTATTCCTGGCTCCACAAAGTCTACTCTTCAATTTTTTCCTTGGAACTAGACAAACTTTCAGATTAAGCACTCAAACCATTCACTTCTCATACCGGCACCTGCTCAAAACTCATAGCAAACACTAATAAACCTTAGCACTAGACCCCCCCCCCCCATACTGTAGAGAAGGACAAGGCTCTCTATTCAACCTTACCAGCCAATCAGTAAAACAGTTCACTGTACCTATCCAGGCATGTCCAAAGGGTAGTTTCAGGTGTACTCTTCAGTCCAACTGGTGAATCTGGGCATTTTGAGGCAATGTTACAATTGCCTCAAATACACAGAAAACCCTCTCCTCCATCCACCAAACACTAATACATGCGAGAGATGCAATTATACAGCCAAACTGGAGGCTAAGCTCTCTCAACCCAAGACTGGATGAGGCAGTCAAGAGGAGAAGGGAATTACCTGCATCATACCAGCAGTCTCACATAGACCTATGAAACCAGCACCGGCAAAAAACACACATAAATACACAAAAACATACTCGGAGGCTCAAAATTAAAATTTGCAGAAGCAACAGAGACCTCCAAAGCAGACATCCAAGCAACCTCCACCCCCCAACACAAACCATGAAACACATACTTCACAAAACCAGTGTGCCACACAATCACAGCCCTTAAGGAAAAATAACATACCTAACACACTAGTAATAGGTCGCTCTATAGTCAGGCACACTGACATCCCACTCACTAGGCTGACCAAGGAGAAGGTTACTGTTAGCTACCTGTCAGGTGCCAGGATCCACCACATAACACAAACACTCAGGTCACTCCAGAACAAGTACAAATATGACTGTCATTGTCCATGTTGGTGTGAATGACCTGAACCGTACCTCCCTGGACTACATGAAAAGAGACATGGAGGAGCTCTCTGGATCACATTTCCCAGGCCGGTATGACCCTGACCCTGAGTAGTATCCTTCCCTCACCAAGAATGATACCATGGTATAGAGAAAAAATTATCAATTTCAACAATTGGCTAAGCTTCTGGTGTTATTCTAAGGGGATCCAGTGTCTGTCAGCCTGGGATAACATGCTCGAAAAGCCATGCTGCTTTACTAGATACAGCTTGCACCTGTCACCCAAGTCTCTTGCCACCCCCATAGTGCCTTTTCAGGCAAGGCTCAAAAGACAAACCCACCACTGTAAATAGCACAAGTAACAAAAAACTGAGGGTAATGCTACTCAATGCCAGAAGTCTAAACCTCAAAATGCACGCACTCCAGGCACTCCTCAGTATTGAGAAAATCGATATATGTGCAGTAACAGAAACCTGGTTTAAGGCTCCAGAGAGCACCCCAGCACTACCAGGCTGCAACTCATACCATACATTTTGGCCAAAAAACCCAGACCGGAATACAAAAGGCAGGGGAGTATCCATATTCATCAAGGATACCCACACCTCCAGGTTAGTGGCACAGCACGATGCTTCAGAGATCATCCACGTGCAACTAACAATGGGCAAAACTGCTATTCAAATTATATCTTGCTACAGATCACCCACCATGTCCCAGGACCCCCATTTCCCATTCCTAGAAACACTGGGAAACATAAAGGTCCTACCAAACACCCTGATATTGGGTGATTTCAATTATCCAAACATTAACTGGGAGAACTACTCAAGTAAAAACTCCCTTGTCCAACATTTCCTAGAATTTATAAACTCAAATGCCCTGGATCAACTGGTCAACACCCCCACCAGAGGTGACAACATATTGGACCTGGTCATCATCAACATGGGTTTTGCTGGTTAGATCTGACCATAAACTAATCACTCTGGATATCCACATTCCGCCACAACCCCCAGTCAAAGAAACCACCATGAAAAACTTTTCAGAAGCAAACTTCACGTTACTTAAGACTGAGGTGGGAAGTTTCAAAGCCCCCATGCTAAAGGATAATGCTGTCCAAGCTGCAAAATCCTTTACTAATGCACTCTCCGGGTGCCTACAAGAATGCATGGATCATGCTATCCCAAACAAAACCAAGACTCACTCCCCCAAGAAAAGGAAACCAGTCTGGTGGACCCCAGCCATAAACAAGCTATACAATAGAAGGAGGAAACTAGTACAGAAAAGAGTAAAAATCACAAGAAGGGAAGACATCCCTGATCAGGATCAGCAAGAAACTACATTCCCACATAAAATCATCCAAGGCTAGCTTCAAAAGAAAAATTGCCATGGACTCCAAAGATAACCACAAGGCATTCTTTAGCTATGTGAAGAATCCAAGTGTCAATTCTCAGATCTGCTCGGAGTTAGTGCAGAATGGCACAAAATACACTGAACTGACCGATATACCCTACATCCTGGCAGACAGGTTCAGTGCAAACTTCACCCCCCTCTCACCCCCAAAAAGGTCCATAACTATACCAGAAGAATGTAGTGCCCCTGAAATCACAGACACTCAGGTTAAAACAGCCCTTTCCAAAGCCAAAAACACAGCATCAACGGGACCGGATGGTGTCCCAGGCTGCATCTTACATGAGCTCAAAGATGAACTAACCCCTCACCTAAACACACTGTTTAAACTTAGCCCCTCCACAGGCTACATACCCACAGAGTGGTGCACAGCAAGGGTTATTCCACTCCCCAAAGGTGGAGCCACAACAGACCCCGGGAACTATCGCCCTATACACCTGACTAGCTTGGTCTGCAAAGCTATGGAGCACATCATCATGGATCTCATTAACAGAGACATTGGAAACCTCCAAACACTGGACCCTACCCAGTTCGGCTTTGTTAAGGGCAGCTCATGCCTCCTAAACCTGGTGGACTTCTTTGAGACAGTTATCAAGGCTATAGGTGAGAGAAATGTGGTCCACACAGCCTACCTAGACCTTGCAAAGGCCTTCGACACTATTCCCCACTTAGGTATTATAGACAAGCTCACCAGCCTGAACATAAACCCCTACGTCACGAGATGGGTTGCCAACTGGCTCATGGACAGAACCCACATGGTAAGAGTTGCGAGAGCTAGGTCTGACTCTAAACCGGTTACAAGTGGCATTCCCCAGGGCACAGTCCTAGGACCCCTCCTGTTCGGCATATACTTCTCAGATGTACAGGCAAGCACAGGAGGACTATGGCTGATCAAGTTCACAGACGACTGCAAACTAGGGGCTATAATTGACTCTCCGGCTGACACAGACATCCTCCAAAAGGGTCTCACTGAGACAGATACCTGGTGTCAAAACCATGGCCTCAAGCTAAATGCCAAAAAGTGCATAGTCATTCCCTTTGGAAAAAACAAAGTACCCACAAACTACCACATAGGTGGTAGCCCCCTAAATACAGAAGATGTAGTAAGGGATCTGGGGACCCAAGTAGATAGTAACCTCTCCTTTGATAATCACATTGCCAAAGTGGTTAGAAATTCCTTCTGTGTGGCCCACCAAATCACAAAAGGGTTTGCATCCAGATCGAAAGAGGTCATTGGGCCCCTCTATGCATCACTCATCAGACCCATAATAGAGTACAATGCCCCATTTGGGATGTACCTTACAAGACACCTGCAATAACTGGAAAGACCACAGAAGTACCTCACCAAGAGGATCACTGGCCTCAAGCAGATGCCCTATGCACTCGACTGAAGAAACTCCAGCTGTACTAGGTTGCATACCGCCTACTCAGAGGTGATCTCTGCCTGACATACAAGGCCATGTCGAACCCAGAATTGATGGACATGCTCCACCTAAAGAAAACTATATCCCCTCGAGCCACATGCTCCAGGGATCTAAACCTCACCACAACAATAAATAGGATGTGCTGGAGGGATAGATTCCTGTCCCAGAGACTTCCCATGCTCTGGAACAAGATTCCAATCTACATTAGGCAGAGCTCCTCGCTAACCCTCTTCAAGAGAAACCTTGATGAGTGGATGGGAAACAGAAAGTTCACCCCAGTGATCACTTCAATGGCTCTTCTGGACAGAGGCACAGGGAACTAATCTATGGGGACGGCAAAAGCCAACACATTCTGGTTAGGCTTATAAATACCTTTGGGCAGATAGCCTAGTACCTACCTATGAACCTATGCCTAGGAACCAGTATAGATTGGCTAGGGTCCATATTTTCTTATATTTAACTATTACTAATGCCATAAGGCCTTCTTTATTTTCATACGTATAAATGATTTCTGGGTTAATCACATTTGTTTTCCATAAAATTGTTACCCCAATTGTTTTGTCTTATAAGTGGATTGCGCCAATATCATACATTCCTTAGGATTCCATTTGTAATTGCCATTTGTTTTGAAATGAGTTTCTTGAAGGAAGCCAATTTGTACTTTGTTCAATGTTAAATATTTCAGTAGATTTGATCTCTTGTTAGGATTGTTTAAGCCATTGGTATTTAAAGATAAAGTTAAATTCATCTTAGGTTATTTAGACTGTGTATTTTTTGTTTTATTGTGACTATTAAAATGTTCCTCTGATAACTATAAAGTATATATTTAAGCTTTTAAAGGAAATTATCAGTTTTATACTTTGAGTGTTTACCAATAAAGTAATGTTTTGGTCAGGCATACTAAAAATGTTTTTGTGAAATAACAAATTTAAATTTATAAATGCTAACAAAACAAAAAGCTGCACTAGCCATGGAATGAAAATCATTCCTAATCTGATGGATAAACCTAAGTCCATCTGATTATCACTCATACCTTGACAATCCAGAAAATATGAGCTCCATAAATTGAATTATCATATGGAGAGTATTTATAATAGGAATAAGCAATATTTATATTATTTTGAACAGATATAGTACTATTGTAGATTAGACAGAATTCTAATAAAATATAAATGTCTACTTATTGTATAAGTAATTAATATTTATATGAAAGATAGATGACAAGCAATTCACTCAGTAAAGTAGGATGTATCATATATAAAACCTCAGTAAAGGCTTATAGCATGCAGTTATTTAACATATTCACCCTTATTGATTAAGTCTTTCAAAACTTATTACTTAATATAAATAGATGGTAATAATATTTATACCTAATGTTTATAATACAATGTATTTTACTGGATATATCAGAAGTTATATTTCATTGTTTGCCAGCATTTAAGTAATCACTTTGTTTGTTGCTAACTTACTTAAAGCATCAAGTTTGTTTTATGTGAACATTGATGAAAGTTAGTGCATTTTAATTATCAGTGCATCCCTCTTCTCCCATTTCCTACACATAAGGATTTTCATATCTGTCATTTCTTATTATAAAATGAGTGAAAGTATAGGTTAAAAACAACAAATTCACTTATTGTGATTAATGATTACAAGTTCCCTTTCCATATTCATAAATTGCCATTTTATGGCATATACTGAAAGTTTTAGATTTAAATGACAACATTCTATTTTATATAATCAGCAAATGTTAAACTGAGTGATTGTCAATTTAATGCTATTTGTTTAGAATGTGATTGTTACATTCTGTGACATTCCTAGTTCAGACTTCTATTGTTTCCCTTGAACAACTTTGTCAGTTTGATGCCATGTATAAAACATTAGTTACCTTGGTAAAAGATTAAGTATTATGTATGGTCAAGATGGGTTACAAAACTACAATTCAAGTTAAAATGATTATATGACTTTTTATGCACATTTACTTATATGAGAAAGTCATCATACTTCCCTTTGATGTTTAATATAGTGTATGTCATTTATGGCAAGTTAAAATAGTAGGGTTATTATACACAAGCCCATGTTATTAAACTGAGTGTCTATTGTCAATTTAATACTATTTGTTCAGAATATGGTTGTTACCTTCTGTGACATTTTAAGTTCAGGCTTCTATTGTTTCTCTTGAACAACTTTGTCAGTTTGATGTCATGTATAAAACTTTAGTTACCTTTGTACACAAGCCCATGTTATTAAATCCTTTCTTTAATATCTAAATTCAGCAGACTGCTTCATCTTATATGATGATTATATATTTTATGTCTAGATTTACTAAAATCATACATTACATAACTATTGTGTGTGTGTGTGTGTGTGTGTGTGTGTGTGTGTGTGTGTGTGTGTGTGTGTGTGTGTGTGTGTGTGTGTGTGTGTGTGTGTGTGTGTGTGTGTGTGTGTGTGTCTGTCTGTGTGTGTGTGTGTGTGTGTGTGTGTGTGTGTGTGTGTGTGTGTGTGTGTGTGTGTGTGTGTGTGTTTGGCTGTTGCTTAGTTATTTGAGAGACTACAAGCTGTAATGCTTATTCTTATTATTAGCTCTTTCCAAGCATGTTTATACAGTCCATAAACTATAAATTATGAGACCCTTCTAGTTTCTTATTTGTTGTAAGTATATTTCCATCCTTACATACACACATATCAGTACTTCAAGCATGGGCAACAATACCCATCCAGTTTTGCCAGAATACCATTCACTAGTTCATGTGGTGTGTTTCCAGGCTGTTCTTAAAATATCCAAACCAATATTTGTCCTGTTCCATTTTACCAGCCTGTTCCATGCAGTGGCCACTCTGCCAGTGAACCACTCAACACACCTTCCATTCCCACATATATTTCCATGAAGGAAATCTGATATGACTCTCAAGCATTTCCTGGCAACCCCAAACACCCCTAGAATCAGCTATCCCCATATGTCCAACACATCCTAGCAAGCTCACCTGCCAGATCACTGAAAAGGGTTCTGCACAAGACCAAGTTCTCTTAGTCTTTCACTCAGACTTCCACTCTTATGTAAGTCCTTGATGTGTTTGGACCAAAATACATTTTAAATATAAAACTGCACTTATTATTTATTTATTTATTTATTTATTTTAATCAAGAATCATCTTAATGAGCTAAATGAAGTGTTAGGAGACCTTATATATATATATATATATATATATATATATATATATATATATATATTTAAAACCAAAAGCATTGCCAAGAATCATCTCGGAGGCTCCTCAAAGATGTTAAGCATTATCGTCACTCTGTCTTTGTTGCCATAGCAACCTGTAAGCATCTGTTTCTGTTAGTGTGTCTGTGTATTGCATACCAGAAGCTCACAATGCACCTGAAGCAAAGCTTCAATTCACTGCAACTTCAAACCTAAATTCCCTCCCTTTCAGTGAGGCAGCAGCCAGGAAAACAACGGTGAGCAAACAGATAAAAAAAAAAAAAAAAACTCCCAACAAGTCATCACAACAAGAGATAACACATTCTTCCAGCCTTCCCACCTCTCACTCAGCAGATGTATAAACAAACTATTCTCTGCCAAAATATCCCAAGTCACAGTTTATCTACCCCCTTCCCCTGGATCCAGGCTAAAACACCAAATGTCTCTTCCTAATACACAAGCATCAGTAAACCTTGATCACAAGCGGCAACCCACAGCTTCCCGGAGACAAAAATGGCAACATACAACAGCTGCCAGACACAGCTACATCCACACACACCATGTCAGGCTTAATTAAACAGCTCTCAAAGGTATGATACCTGCAATAATTGATATTAACTCTTTAGACAGAATAATAATGACATTTGTACTAGCTGCCAGACATGGCTGCATCAACACACACCATATCAGGATTGATCAAACAGCAGTTGAAGCTATGATACCTGCCATAATTGATATTAACTATGTTTAGACAGAATAATAATGACATTTGTACTAGTAGCCTGACACAACTACATCCACGCACACCATATCAGGATTGATCAAACAGCACTTGTAGCTGTGATACCTGCCATAATTGATATTAACTATATTTAGACAGAATAATTATGACATTTGTACTAAGAGCTTGATACTATTATTTAACCAGGATATACATGACATTTCTAAATTATACTTTAACTGAAGAAGGCATTAGTCTCCATGACAGCATTTTTTAAACACTCCATTGTTACTGCTATTATATATGATGCTAATTTATTACATTTGAGTCTGAACTCTGATGAATGGTACCTTGTTGAATTAGTTAATTAATTACTTAAATTATTATAAGTAAAAACAATGAAAAATGAACAAGATAAGTATTCATTGAGTTCAAGTAGGGGAATAGAAACTTATGTTTATATTATATGTTGCTTTGCTTGGCTTATATATAATGTAAATAGTAACCCATCTTAACCTACATTTGTGAAGAATTACTGGACTCTTTAAACATTCTGAATAGATCATTGCTGTTTCTCAGTTGTTTAAGAACCCCTCCTTTTTTTAATAAAAACAGATGACAAGTGATGTACCATATCAGTTGATACTTTGAGAGTTATTTTTTTGGGACAGTTATCTTGGAATCAGTTTTTTGTTTCTTCTTTCTAGCATCAGTCCAAGGATTTGTTTCTTTTATTCTTTTAAGAGCAGGGGCCATTCATTCCATTTCTTCTGGGATAGACACTAAGTTGTTGTTTTAGATGAATATAGTAGCTTCTTCTAAGTCATTAAAAGTTCTCATCTTATTGACAAAAAGTATTCTTATCTTGGCTGGAAAGGCCAGCTGTGCTTTAATGTTGTTTTGTTTCAACAGTTTTATTGGCCAGACTTTTTTCCTTTGTTCTAGTATTCTGGAAGAATAATCATTGTCAAACCTTATCAGGCTTTGATAGTATTTTAAGGGTGATTTTCTCCAAGTAGATTTTAATATTAGTTCCTCGCCCAGAAATGAAAGAAATTTTATAACTATGGATCTAGGTAGAGTATTTGTTGAGTTAGAAGCAGGTTTCCTCAGTGCTCTATGCACCCTTTCAATTCCAAATGAAAGTCCCTCTTTCAAGTCTACAAATTCAGGAATCCAGATCGTTAAGAATGAAATAATGTCTTCTCCTTCAGTGTTTTCAGGCAGACCAAAGATCCTCATGTTGTTTCTCCTTTCCTTGTTTTCTAAGTCATCTATTTTGTTAAGCAGCCATGTATTCTGTTTAAGCAGAAATTCTTTTTGGAATTATTCCTCTTTGAGTCTCCCTTCAATGTAATTTAGAGAAGTCTCTATATTTGTTATTTTTGTATGGTGTTGCTGTAATAATTTCTTAAGAGTATCAGTCTGTTTTTGAGAATTTAATTTGAGGTTCTCTAAGTCATTTTTAAAGCCATCCAGCTTCAAAGATAGTTCCTAAAAGGTAGATGTCATCAATTGCAGTTCTTTTTATAAAGCAGCATCTGGATGAGAATTCCTTGAGTTGTTCATATTCAGTTACTCAATATATCTCCAAGTTACTTGACAGGAAAATTGTTATCACCACCAAATTTGATATTTATGTAGTTTAGTAGTTTATCTATAGATTTCTGATGTTTTAAACTTGAAAATAATAAATTTTTCCTATATTATTATACTAGTTTATGGAGCTCTCAAAATTCACTGTTCTCAATTACCCATCTAGACTCCGCCCCCTGTAAATGCTTCTTAAAGGTAAATACACATGATCTGCTCTACAAACACCTTCCAGGAGTTCAAAATGTTTTGGCAGACCATCTCAGCAGAAACTTGATGGACCCTCACAATTGGCATCTACACCAAAAATCTTCCAGTCCATAACCCAAACATGGGGAATGCCAGAGGTGGACCTCTTTGCATCCAAAGAGAAGGAACACCTGCAAAAATTCTGTATCAAAAACAAACAGGAGACAGCTCGGGAAACAGATGCCTTCTCTTTCCCTTGGACAAAGCTTTTCCATTATGCATTTCCCCCATACCCCTTCTTCCTCTGGATCTGCAGAAGATAAGAAAAGAGGGCCCAACAGCAATTATAGCTCTGGACTGGCTACTCCCTCAGAGAGTAGATCTCCTTACCCAGAATGAGGGAAACATTGTACACCACAATCTGCAGACCCTCAACCTTGCATTATGGATGATCCCACAACATACCTCAATGGTATTAGCCTAAGTAAACAGGGGCTAGACATCCTCCAAGAATTTAGAAGGCCTAGCACCAGGAAATTCTATTCAGCTAAGTGGAAATTGTTTTCTTTTTGGTGCAAAGATCACCACCTAGATCTGAAATCAGCACGTTTCCAGCATCCTGGAATACCTAAATGGACTGCAAAATCAGGGACTATCTCAATCTTCTATTAAATTCCATGCATCTGCCATCTCTGCATATGTGCCCTATCACCCTCCCCTTTTCTCCCATCCACTCTTAAAGCAATTTCTTAGGGGAGTAATCCACATTAGACCACCCAGAAGGAAACCTACTTTTCCTTGGGACCTTAATTTTGTGCTAGAGAAACTGACCTTGTCCCCCTTTGAGCCAGCAGCTTTTGTGGACCTAACGTCCCTGACATGGAAAATAGTTATTTTTCTGGCTAACACCTCAGCCAGGAAGGTTTCTGAGTTGCAGGCCCTCAGGGCAATGGAACCTTTCCTTATATTCCACAGGGATAAGGTCTCTCTCAGAATCAATCCATCCTTGATGCCTAAAGTGGTCACTGACACCTCTTCAAATCAGGCCACCCATCTCCTTGCCTCTAAGATTGCAAAGGTTTCTTACAAAGAAAATTCAAGGTCTCTAGCACGTCATATGCGGAAAGACTGAAATCACTGTCTCTTTACTCTGTGTCATACAGACTGCTCAGAGGCAACCTGTGCCTTGCATATAAGCCAATAACCCTGCCTTAATGGAAATGCTATACATTCGCAATTCAAACAGGACATGTATCACATGCTCAAGGGACCTTAACCTTGTATGTGACATCAATAGAACTTGCTGAAGGAACAGATTTATCTCGTAGAAGACCAGACTTCAATCCATGTTAAGCAGAGCCCCTCATTGACCCTATTTAAACATAATTTGGATGACTGGATGGGAAACTATACATTCCACATGTGTCCCTCCTAGATATGGGTAATAGCTGCTGATTTAGTGTCTACCCGTAACAGACACTCTCGGGAACAAGGGTTAACTTGGCTAGGCATGTAAGGACCCTAGGGCCATTACCCTAGTAACCTTCTATGATCCTATGATCATGCGTTTTCACAGCATGAATCATGTCAGTGGCCTGGCATCTGATCTGCTGGTAATCCCTTCCCCAGCCATTGAAAGCATCGTTATCATTCTTCACATCCCACCATCCCACCAAACACAGTCACAATAGGGCCTGTGAGAGATTTATCATGTCTGATCATCTGTTGACCATGGAGGTAGTTTGTCCTATTAAAGATCTCATTCTCTGCATGGGAGAACTTGCATTTATAAGGCTTTTGTGTTCCAGACATAATACTGTATGAGAAAAGAATAACTTGTATGAGGATACAGTTATCTGTACATTTCTTATACTTAAGCTTATATCATCTGTTGTCCTCTGTGCTGCTGGAAGGTGTCTATTTTATATCTGTATCTATTTCCCTCTCTCTCTCTCTCTCTCTATATATATATATATATATATATATATATATATTTACTACCATTAAAACGCCATTCACATACCTCCCAGTCATCCGATTGTCAGTCATAATGTCAAAAAGGGAAATATCTGCATGTAAAAAAGAACGGATCCATAAATCTGCCAAGGAGCTTATTTCGAACTACTGAATGGCGCACAAATGAATGCGACATCCACTGATGATGAAAATTAATCTGCGACGAAGATCTGCTAGTCGCAATAAATAAAATGGAGAAATAGGGCGGAACTACAAGACGACATGATTAAAGAGCTACCGGTCGTGAATACTGTCATTTAAATTGATTACATTGTGAAACAGATGGATTTATTTCCTTAAAGCTTATGCATAACCTGGAGAACTAAGGAGATTACTTTCTGAGTGTGGAAGGGTGAGTAAAACTGATATGTGAGTAGGTAGTTTAAATGTGTAATGTAAATAACAGTATATTAGCAAATGTTATAACATATAATGTTTGTACAGCTCATTATGAGCAGTATTATGTGAATACATATTGCTGTAAGTATTAATTGTTCATTGAACCGTGACATCTACAAGGAGTAATATATTAGCCTTAACTAAAATGGAAAAGCATCTTGCTGTAATGGTTTTACAAACTCTGCATATGTTTTGTTAAATTGTGAGTTGTTGTGTATTGTAGTCAGTATTTGACATTGGCCGTAGATACATGAGCATATAGTCAATGTGTGCTGTGACAGCTGTTTGCATAGTCATGTTTAAGGTGCATTACATAGTAGCAGGACAATTCCTTTCGGCTATAAGCATTATTCCCTTTGCTGAATGAAGCAGTGATAAAGCTGACAGTGATTGTTATTATGTTGTGAAGTGCACAATAGAAAAGCGTACTGCATGATGTTGTGTACCTGTGTAGGTATAAATTATAGCTGTATACTGTTCTATGTAGTGATTACCAGCAGGCTTTTGATGGCAGGAAACATGTATCGGCTTAGGTGTCTATCTGTATAGCTGTATAGATAGTATTTGGAAAGGGTACATGTGTAGTTAGTGCATATTAAAAATGTATGTGCATTAGGAGATGTCTTCCATTGGCAATGCAATCCCTTTGTCATGGGTTGTGTTCATGTTACTTGTGATATATACAAGTGATACAAGCCTGTATTACATAGCAGTAATACCATTCATTCTTAGTAATCAAGTTACTGTTGTTGATTTGTAGGTGAGCTCAGGTACTATGTCAGACCAACCGACGGTGAGTTATCCTGGTGTTATTGGCTCATTGTATGGCACTGTGAAATCACAGAAAGGTCACCCAATTCTTTGTATTGATGGTTATCAATACTACCTTGAAAAGAGTAACCCTGAGAAGAATCACTGGTGTTGCACTTAGAAGACAAGGCAGAGGTGTAAGGGCCGTTGTATAATGGAGAAGTGTGCTGGTGAGGAGAGGCTACTGAAAAGCACTGGCCATTTTCACGCACCAGATGTGGTCAGGGTAAAGTAGACTAGGGTACTTGAAGCCATTAAAAGGCGTGCTGAACAGGCTCTTGAGGATCCATGCAGGATTGTGTCTGAGGTCCTGGCAGCCACGTCCACTGACGTAGTGACCACCATGAGTAATACTGATGCGCTGAAGCAGAGTGTGCGTAGGATAAGGCATAGGAACAGCACGAATCCCAGAGTAGACTTAGCAAGTTTGAAATATTTAAACCCGGAGATGATACCATTGAAGCATGGACACTTCATCATTAAACACAGTGCACTCCACAGCCATACCTATGATGTTGTGCTTCTCACTACAGAGGGTAATCTAGGCCTGCTCTGCAGTTCTAAGTACATTCTTGTTGATGGGACATTTCCCATTAGCACCAGGGAGTGTAAACAGCTATACTCTGTTCACTGCAGCTTGGATGGTTCCAGCAACAGCAAGGTAGTACCTGTAGTGTATGCCATCCTACCATCCAAATGCAAGGAGTGCTATGATCAGTATGATCAGTTCTGGGTAACTCTGATGGCATTATGTGGGGACTTCCATCTGAATTTCCAGCCAAGGATGGTACTCAGTGACTTTGAGAAGGTAGCAGTGAGCAGTATAATTAAGCATCTACCTAACAGTATGGCAAAGGGATGTTGGTTTCATCTGTGCCAAATTATATGGAGGCAGATCCAGAAGCTTAACCTGATGCAGGTGTATGGCACAGATACTCAATTTGCACTGTTATGTAAGCAGATACCTTCACTTGCTTTCATACGCATGGAACATATTATGGACACTTTCACATCTATTGAGGAGGCGTTGGGGGAAAGGGGTGCTCCTCTATGTGAGTTCTTAAAAATAACTACATTTTAGGGAGGCCAAGATGGTATGGCATGAGGGGTTCCACATCAGAGAGACAACCACCACTATATGATGTCCCTTTTTGGAATCAGGCTGATACATGTACCATGGGCTACCCTAGGAGCCAGAACGCAGTAGAAGGATGGCACCATAGGCTGAGGTCTCTCTTGGGTAAAAAGGACCTGTACATCACAGATGTGCTGCATGACATTTGTTTGGAGCAAAACCATTTGGAGGATGTTAAACAGAAGTTTCTGTGTTGTGTGCCAGCATCTCCGAAGAAATGTAGGCTGTCTGACAAAGAACATATGATACAACATCTGCTGGCTAAACGGGATGAACTAACACCATTAGAATTTGTACAATTCATGGCATGACATTGTTCATTCTGATGTATCTGCCATTACCTTTAATGTGTGTAATATCTCATTGGCATTACAGTAAACATTTAGATGTTATCATTACACTTTGTTTATTGGGACATGGAATTCTTATTCTGCATTACAGAGCACTTTCACTTCATGGAAATCACTATTTGAGCACTGGAAATGTGTTTGTTGTGGAATTAATATGCACATACACAAGGAACTGTCATTTAAACCAGGATCACATATTTTCGGTGTTTTACCGCAAATCGGACTCGACATTTTTGACATTTCCCTCTGATTTATGACCTTACTTTAAAATGGAATTTTGCATTTTCGCTGTTAAAACTCGAAAATTAATACAGTTTTTATTTTAAATTTAGATTTTATGATAGTAAACCTACATATATATATATATATATATATATATATATATATATATATATATATATGGGATCTGTACGGATCCCTGAATGGCAACATCACTGAAACAGATTCGGCCGGGCATACTTGTGCGAAAGTGCTTTTCACCAAAGAAGCACTTTTGCGTAAGTATGCCTGTTGCGAACATGTATTGCCTATGCAATTTTACAATACAGAACCTACTAGAGGCAGATAAGTTAAATTAAAAGTTGTAAAAATTAAGGTTTATCTCACAAATAGGACTTGTAGCTTTACTTAACAAACAACTTCTGCATCTGTGTCAGTGAAGTGTCCAGTTGCCCATTTGCAATATTCTGTACATAGATGAGGTTCCTAACTGCAGGTAGGGTATATATCTCATAAATACATAGCTCTGAGCATGGTATGCTAAGGTCTGTAATGCTTGAAATTGCCTTGTCAATATAGTTTAATTTGTTTTCTTGCAGCATTACACTCGCAAGCATGCTTACTTGATGTTTTTACATCAAGAGGTTAGCAGTGCCTTATATACACAAATATCCAAGAAGTAAATTTTATATATAAAATTACCCTTAGAACTGAAACCTTTTACTTATTGTGGCTAAAACAAACCCACTGCACAGAGGCAAGCTTAGAGTAGCTAGTTTGCACATTAGACAGCACTACTATCAAATCTTAGCACAATCTAACCTAGTCTAGTGCCAAACCCCAGAGACCACCCAAAGAGACCTCTGTGTAATCCAGTCCACAGCCTACAGTAGCCCACCCAAATATAGGTCCACGCAACATGGATATCCAAGTTTCAAATGTTTCCATAGCCAGTTTGGTGGGTATAGGCATCCAGAGACTATGCAGAAGTGTCTTGTGTTCACAGACAACTGTTTAATCCATAAAGTAACCAACTAAGTATGTGAGAGATACACATACACAATTTCACTGGAGGCAAAAATCTCACATACAAATAAGGTTTTAAAGAAAACACATGCTACATCCACCATACATACACACATGCCAACTTATGCTGAGGCACTAGTGCACGCACACACACACACACACACACACACACACACACACACACACACACACACACACACACACACACACACACACACACACACACACACCAACTTATGCTGAGGCACTAAACAGTAATCTTCCCAAACCTCAATGACCTACTAAGCATATAGATGGCAACAGATATCCTCATCAATCTCTAAAGCACTCAACAAAAGCAACACCACACAGCACACATAAGCCTACTCCCAATGAAACCCCAATAGCAAAGCCCATAAAGCAAGCAACACATTACCCAGGACTCTTGTCATGAGGACTCAGCTTACCTCTCAACCTCTCAGTGCAAGAAATCTGGACAAAGCCTAAAATAATGGGGGGACAAAGCCCTAAAAATAGGGTCACTTTTTAAATATTGCTTTTATAGACTTAGAAAGTTGCCAGAATAACAGGATTTGTGTTATTATGCATTTTCTGAATTACATGAGCTCTGAAACTCAAATACATGTCATTATTTACTGACTTAAATGCTTAGAGATTTGCTAGAAAACACAAACTTTATGAGGAATGGACCAAAAATATGTGTCAAAATCAGGACATTCTGTGAAATTCTGGACAGTTGAGAGGTATGGGACTCAGTTGTATGACACACAGATGTCTCACTCACCAGATTGAACATACAGAAGATAACGGTTAGTTACATATGCCCTCAAGGCACTATGCCACAGGTACCAGTATGATTCTGTCATACTCCATGTGGGTGTTAATGACTATATGAAGAGAGACCTCATTTATCTCTTTAAATATGTGTCTCATGCACGTACGTGCCTTGCGTTGAACAGCATTCTAAATTCATGAAGGATGATGGCGCAGTATGAACAAATGATGATTGACTTCAATAATTGGTTTAGCTTCTGGTGTTTTTCCAGAGTGATTCAGTATTTGTCAGTGTGGGAGTATACAGTTAACAAACCAAGTTGCTTTGCAAAGGATGGTCTGCACCTTTCTTTCCTAGGTTTCCAAATATTGGCTAAAACTTTATCCACTCCCTTAGAGCCTATTCTAGACAATTCCAAATTGACAAACCTACCAACATAACAAGTAAAACCCAAAGAAACCTAAAGGTATTACTGCTCAATGCTAGACCCTAAACAAGAAACTCCACACCTCACAAGCTTTCCTCATTCTGGAAAATATAGACATATGTGCCATTACCAAGACATGGTTTAAATCCACAGAAAATATTTCAGCAGAGCCAGACTTCAGTGTCTTTCACATATTTAGGCAGTCAGCTCTAAAGACAGGGACAAAAGGTGGAGTTGTCTCAATCTATATTAACAACAAGGGTAACCGTAGGTTGGTTAAACAGGATGATGCCCTGCAATTTATCCAAGTGCAAATCACTGTATACAAAGTCCCATGCTATATCCTACCAAGCTATGGGTCACCCTGTATGTTTCCAGAATTCCATAGGTCATACCTAGATCTACTGGAGATGCTCACCATTAAATCAAATAGGCTCTTCATGGGGGACATTAACTACACCTCTATAGATTGGGAAACATGCATTGCCTCATACTCACAGACACAATTCCTAGACTTTATTAACACAGGTACCCTTGACCAAACACTGGTACTCAGCAATATGGGAGAGTGCTGTGCCCCCAATCTTCTCCTCCCCCACTGGAGTGTCATCTGGCTCACAGACAAGACCCAGGAAGTCAGGCTTGCTGATGTCACCTCTACTAAGAGATCGGTCACCAGCGGGGTACCTCAGGGCTCTGTGCTGGGATCACTCCTATTTGGCGTCTGCTTCTGGGATGTAATGGCTATTGTCAAGGACCTCTGGCTGACAAGTTCACAAATGACTGCAAATTGGGGGTTGTTGTAGATTCTCTCCATGACACAAACATTTTACAAGAGGATCTAACACAGAAAAATGACTGGTGCAAAAGTCACGGATTAAAGCTTAGTACCAAGAAATGCATTATTGTACCTTTAGGGAAAATTGCCACCCAGGCTAATTATTCTATTGATAAGACATCCCTAAAAGTTGACCTGGTATTCAGGAATCTGGGAACATATGTAGACAATAATCTGGCCTTTGATCAACATGTGGCCAAGGTAGTAAAAAATCATTCTGTGTCACCCACAGAAAGGGTATGGGATCCAGATCCAAGGAAGTCATAGTGCCAATTTATTTGTCCCTTATCAGACCCATCATTGATTATTAATGCTCCCTTCGGCATGTACCTGACCAGACATATGCAACAGGTGGAGTGTCTACAAAGATTCCATACCAGGGGAACCTAGGGTATAAACGCATGGTCCTATACAGCTCACCTTAAAGCCCTATATCTGTACTCTGTCTTCTACAAGCTAGTGAGAAGCAGTCTATGCCTGGCATACAAAGTATCCTCTGATCTAGCTCTGATGGACCTTTTGCACATTCCCAAAATGAATATCATCAAAACCACAAGATCCAAGGATTTAAATTTTGCTTGTGACATAAATAAGACATGTTGGCAAGACAGATATGTGCCTCAGAGGATCCCAGTACTGTGTAACAGGATCCCATCCTTGTGAAGCAGAGTCCATCCCAAACAATATTTAAGCATAACCTTGGCCAATCATGGGAAATCAAAAATTCACCACAGGTCTTGCTCCCATGTCTCTGGTAGACACAGGCAGGCAGTGTCTATCAGAGACATGGGAGCATGGTATTTAATATTTATGCTAATGAGGACCTACCTCATGAATGTTACTGAATCACTTTTTCTATGTGTTTTGCTTGCAGATATAGTCATGCTAAATGAGCATAAGTAGGCATGTCAGTGCCCACAAAGGGGGCAATTTGTAACATGTTACTTTTGCAGCGTATGGAGATGGTAAAGAACAAATCTGTCTTCAAATGTAAATATCATACAAATTATCTACACATCTTACGTTGTTTTCCAGGTATTTGTGCCACACTAAAATGCCAACCTTTTCCATTCTAGTCAATGGACACCCTGCTACAGGTCATGCTGCTATGATCCCTATATTGCATGAGACATGCTGAATAAGTAAAGTAACTGATGTGATTGTGAGAAGTCAGCCTTAATTCCCTGGAATGAGATTGACTTAGTGACCATGGCTGCTGATGGCACTGTGTGTGGCAGGTCACCCCTGTGATGCAGCAAGGAATTAAAAATCTTGTAACAGCTGCATAAAGACCACTAGCTGCACCTGCATGGGGACTGTTATGAGGGTTCCCAGTATAAGGTAGATGCCCTGGCATACACCATTCTGGTGAGCAGTGCAGGCACCAATACAGTGACCTATGGAGGCACCTTCCTACCTTCTATGCCAGTGGGAAGAAGAGGTTAGAGTGAGGGCATCTGAGACGTGTTGTAGTGATCTGTCCAATGTAAAGAAATAAATAGTTGCCCTGCCTAATACAGAGTGGCATATTAGTGAATATTATATTTTATTCTACAGCTCAGGGGACCATAGAGGAGAATTGTCTTCTATATTTGAGGGGGATGGAAAGGCTTTCTAGGTGCAGGGGTACATATTGCATTCTTTATGTAATTAAAATTGTTTTGAGAAATTATATTATTATATAAGTATCTGATAGCAGTATGCATGTGAGTCACCCTGGACTGGTAAGTATGGGTATGTTTAGAGAGGTGTGTTGTTTATAACCAAAGTGCCCTAATGTCGAATGTAAACCACCAACAAAATAAGTTTGATCATACACAATACTGAATTTAAAAAATCAGTAGTGTCACTAATGACATATGAAACCTCCAGGCACTGGACCCAACCCAGTGTGGTTTCATCTAGGGCAGGTCATGCCTACTCAATCTGGTGGACTTATTTTTATGAAGGTCACCAAAACAATGGATGAGAGCACAATGGTTCACACAGCCTACCTTGACCTGGCAAAGGCATTTGACACAATACCCTACTCATGAGGTCATGAGGTTAGGTACAAACCCTTATGTGACCAAATGGCTCACAGACAGGACCCAGAAAGTTAGAACTGGGGAGTCCACCTCTACAAAGAGGCCAGTCACCTGCTGTGTCCCACAGGGATCTGTCCCAGGACCACTCCTTTTGACATCTTCTTCTTTGAAGTCAAGACCAACATCAAGAACCCCTGGCTGAGCAAATGTGTAGATGACTGCAAATTAGGTTTAGTCATAGAAACTGCCAGCAACAGTAATGTTCTCTAAAAACAGTTTCATAGTATAATACTAGGCTATCTGCCCTGGGGCATTTGTAAGCCTAGCCATAGTGATGTGGCTTTTGCCACCCCATGAAATGGTACAAAAATGTACAGAATAAATCTAGAATACTGTGCCTCTGTCTAGTAGTGACACAATGAAGGTCCCCTTATATAATAGAATTAGTTTACTGTGCCCCTGTCTAGCAGTGACACAGATGTGACCCCTGGGGTAAACTTTCGATCTCCCATCCACTCATCAAGATTTCTCTTGAAGAGAGTCAGTGAGGGGCTCTGCCTAATACGAACTGGGATCCTGTTCCAAAGCATGGGAAGCCTCTGGGTTATGAATCTATCCCTCCAGCATGTCCTATTCATACTTGTGCCGAGGTTTAAGTCTTTAGCTCTCATGGTCCTGATGGATTTGGATTTTTTGAGGTGGAGCATGTCCATCAAATCCTGATTGGACATGGCCTTGTACGTCAGGCAGAGTCTGAGCAGGCGGTATGCTACTGAATAGAGCTGAAGTTTCTTTAGTCTAGCGGAATAAGACATATGTTGGAGACCCTTGATCCTTTTGGTGAGGTACTTTTGTGGTCTCTCCAGCTGTTGCAAGTGCTGGGTGAGGTACATACCAAATGGGGCATTGTACTCAATCATGGGTCTGATGAGGGAGGAATATAGGGGTACAATGACATCCTTGGATCTGGATGTGAATCCCTTCATGATGAGGTGTGCAAGGTAGAATGTTTTTCTAACCACTTTGGCAACGTGGGTGTCAAATGAGAGGTCGCTGTCTACTTGGGTCCCTAGGTCTCTGATTACTTTTTCCATACTCAGTGGGTTTCTGTCTATGTGATAATTTGTGGGTACTTTGTTTTTTCCAAAAGGGATGACTATACATTTTTTGGCATTTAGTTTAAGGCCGTGACTACGGCACCAGTTGTCCGCTTCAGTGAGGCCTTTTGTAGGATGTGTGTGTCTGCTGGTGTATCGACTATGGCGCCTAGTTTGCAGTCATCTGTGAACTTTGTCAGCCACAGCCCTCCCATGTTTGCTTTAACATCTGAGAAATAAATGCCGAACAAGAGGGGTCCCAGGACAGATCCCTGTGGGACACCACTTGTGACTGGCTTTGAGTCTGACATTGCTCCAGCGATTTTAACTTTATGGGTTCTGTCCTTTAGCCAGTTTGCAACCCATCTAGTGACAAAAGGGTTTACTTTTAAGCTGTTTAGCTTATCTATGATGCCTGAGTGGGGTATTGTGTTGAAGGCCTTAGCCAAGTCCAGGTATGCTGTATGGACTGCTTTGCCCTCATCAATGGCTCTAGTGACTGTTTCGAAAAAGTCAACCAGGTTTAAAAGGCAGGATCTGCCCTTCACAAAGCCGAACTGGGTGGGGTCAAGTGTCTGTAGGTCCCCTATGTCTCTGTTTATGAGTTCTGTAATGATTCTTTCCATAACTTTGCATGCCAGGCTAGTTAAGCTTATGGGGCGGTAGTTTCCAGGGTCTGTAGAGGATGCAGGAAAATAACTGGTGTCAGAGCTATGGACTAAAACTAAATGCCAAGAAATGCATAAAGGTATCCTTTGGGACGTCAGTCATTCCTGGTAACTATCATATTGACAATACACCTGTAAAAGATGACCTAGTTGTCAGAGACCTAAGGATGCACACAGACAGTAATCTAGCGTTTGACCATCACATGTCTATGGCAGTGAGGAATTTATTCTATGTTGTGCAACTTATAAAAAACATATTGCATGTATGTCCAAGGAGGGCATTGTTTCACTCTATTCAGCATTCATCAGACCTTTCATTGAGTAAAGTGCCCCCTTTTGTATGTACCTAACCAGGCACATCCAACAATTGGAACTTCCACAGAGGTTCCTCACTAAAAGAATATAGGGAGTACATAACTTATCCTCTGCAGACTACCTCAAAGCCCTGTCCATGTATTCTGTCTCTTACAGGCTGCTGAACTAAGATCTATGCCTGGCATACAAGGCATTATCCAACCCCACTCTGGTTTACCTCCTGCATATCTGTAAAACAAACCACACTAGAATTACTCATTCTAAAGACCTAAATCTTGCTTGTGATATATGTAGGGCCTGCTGGAGAGACAGGTATGTAGCCCAGAGACTACCTCTTCAATGGAACAGGCTCCCTGTCTATGTGACGCAGAGTTCCTCCCTAGCCCAATTCAAGTGTAACATGGGACAATTGGATGGAGAAGAGAAAATTCATCCCTGGTGTGGCACGTGTCTCTAATGGGCACAGGCAGCCTCTAAATGGTTCATCTTCTAGGCCTCTGCTTGTTAATGTTTCATCTTCCAAGCCCCTGCTTACACTTGCTAAGGGTACCAGAACTTGTCAGAGATTTGGGAATGCATACCTAGGCTTAAAAAGACTTTAGTGGTTGTTGGCCTAGTACACACTTATGAGCCTAAGTAACTTTAGCTGTCTACCTGCAGCTTTCTACTACTGCTTACCATGAAGTACCACAATATAGCTCCCAACAACATATAATTCCATACCAAAACTAACCAAAATAATCAATACAGTTTGCATGTAACTTTTAATAAATGTCTATAAAATAGAAAATACATTAGTTACCTTATTTTTTCTGCAGTCTGTATTTTTCTGTAGGGAATGTATTGATTGTGTGAACACAGATTTGTGTGACACACAACTCAACTAAGCTTTATGATCTAAACTACAAATGATCAACATCATGTTTGTGTGAAAATATGGGTCTAAGCACAATTTCTGTGAAAAAAAGAACATCAGCAAAGTCATCAACAGGTGGATCTGTTGAGTTCTATGTGCAGAATTCCATGTTTACAGCTCTGTCTATAAAATTTCATCTGAAGGATTTAGTTGTTGGCTTTCTTTCAATAGATGTTTATATATACATTTTATGAAGTAAATTTTACCTTGTTGAATTGTGTTATCAGTATTCTTTCTGTAGCATCCTGTGCTTTGAAGGCTCCACAATTGATCTTCACATCAATATCTTGAGCATCAGAAATACTGAACAATAATACCCACTTAAGGGGTGGCCGCGGTCGTGCAGCGGTTAGCATTGCCACCTCACAGCAAGAGGTTCTATGGCTGGATCCTCAGCTGGGGTGCCTTCTGTGCGGAGTCTGCATGTCCTCTCTGTGGTCACGTGGGTTTCCTCCGGGTGCTCAGGTTTCCTCCCACATCTGAAAGACATGCTGTAGGTGGATTGGACATTCTAAATTGGTCTTAGGTGTGACTGCATGCATGTGTGTGCCTTCTGTGGAAGATTGGGCGCCAGGCTGGCTACATGACACCATAAAACTCCACTGCCAATCATGATCGGACAGGTGATCCACTGTGGCAACCCCTAAAATTGGGAAAAAGCCGAAAGAAGAATAATGCCCAGAATACATAAGGGTGAAAAAGGAAAAAGCTCCACTGCACCTTGCCTCCAATTTGGACGTAAAACACCCCCATCCTATCTCTCAAAAGCAGAGAATCATTGTAAGCACATGCTTAGAAATTGCACCAGCAGTGATTTTAGTGGAAAACAGTGATCCATGTTATGTTCTGGATGCGGGTGCCCTACATTACATTTAAAGCATTCCATTAGGAGACACAATATTCCATACAACATATTTCCTCACTGTATCTGTCAGCACTCTCTGTCGATTAAATGTGTTTATGCCAAATATTTTCATACAAATATGCTGTGGATCAGTTGTGTTTTAGAGCAGAAAGTTTAGGTGAGTTGTATGTCACACAAATACATATTTTCACAGTTTACATACATACATATCCATGCACATGCACACACACACACACACACACACACACACACACACACACACACACACACACACACACATATACATGTATATATATATATATATATATATATATATATATATATATATATATATATATATATATATATATATATATATATATATATATATATATATATATATATATATATATATATATATAAAATTATATATAATTATATATAGCAGAGATTTAGGTGTACCATATTTAATCTACAACACCCTAGGTTGACTGCAAGCATATCAATTGCAAAAGAGTGAAAACACTGTACTCAACACAGTGATACACATGCACCAGAAAATAGCCAAAGAGAATGCTGATTCTGCATTTAAGAAAATGATCAAATTATTCCCCGGAATTCAAGAAGCTCAGCGCAAGGATGGTTTTAGCCTTGCACCGAGCGTTCTCACTACAGATGGTGCAGCAGCGCCATATGAATATGTATGAGGGCATGCCACCACATCCTCAATGTGCACAGGAAACATGTGCGAGTGCAGGGGGTGTGTACAAGTGCTCTACGGAGGCATAAACATGCCCCAACAGTTGCACAACCTACTATGCTTACTAGTAGAGCCTGCCTCTAATAGTAAGTCAGTAATTCAGTGTCCGTGGATACCGAAATGTATACTAAGCATACAAGAGTGTCTACAAACAGTGAAATAAAATAGAAGTAGTAAACACACAAGCACAAAGTGGAATATTGAGCCCCGTCCATAGAACTTTCACAATTAGATTCCCTGTGTCCCTATTATACATTTGAATTGCTGCAATATCGAAGGTGTAAGCAAAGCACAGCGTGTTTGCACGTCGCTGCCCTCTGCCGAGCGTAGCTTACACATCAAAATCATTCAAATAGAGAAAAACATGCAGAATCAATGTAAACGTCAATAGTGTAGTGTTTAGAGCATCCGCCTAATGACCAGACATTCATGGTTCGAGCCCAACAATAGCACATATCATTTTCCATGAGGAATGAATGTCGTTTTGCTGTAAAACCAACATAAGAGTATCACATGAGATATTTAACTAAATGTCATTCAATCAAAGTGGAGCTGTCATAATGAATAAGGCACTAGTAAGCAGGTGTAAGCACAAATAAGCAGCAGTAAACATATATAAGTACCAGTAAGCAAGTCTGAGTGCGCTTGCGCTGGTCTAAGCAGTACCCAGCATAGGAAATGTATATAAGTATGTACAGATATATAATATATATATGGGAGTAACATTGTTGATCTGCTAGGTCTGCTTTGCAATCAGAGGGTAGTCCCTGGTGGGACTACCCAAAAATTGATAGAATATTTGGCCATCCGACCATTACACAAGCAAGGGCAGGTATGTTCAAGGACTAAATGGTGGGAGAGCCGTAGAATATATGGGTTGGGACAACATACATGTAGGGCCGTAACACTCGGGAGAGGGCAATGTGTGGAGGTGTGTCACGGCTGTGATAGCAACTGGACAATGGATGGTATGCATTTATGTTGAACTTGGGTGGGGTGGAGGAACAATGGGTATGAAATTATGGATCCAGACGTGCCAGGGTTGGATGGGCTGGTTCTAATTAGACTACCTCGTGGAGGTCAGCGAGTTCATTATAAGTATATATGCATACACACATGTAGACATCTATATGTAGAAGTACATTCTCTGTAACACATTCATTCCATTTGCAGACATAAATAACATGAATGTGCCCTTACAAACCTCGATAGTAGATACAGCAATAGGTTGTGCATAAGAGGGAAGGGACGAAACTGCTAAAATGCAGAAGTGTGTACAATGTCTGAAGTCAGTGCTGTACTGAAAAAATCAAATGTGAGGACTTTCTCACAGATGGAATCATTCCTGTGATCTGCCTGCTACAGCAACGCCAATTACTAAACCGGTCTATTTGTAAAAGAAATACGCAGAACACGTACATAATAAGGCTCTCATGTGTAACGTGTGTGTTACCACATAGTCATACTTATTAATTTATTGTAGTGTCATGTTTATGGGAGTAAGGTTGAAATGAAGTATAGAGTCTAATCATGACATAAAGACATACATGTGGGACAACCCAAAAATTGTGAATAGTGTCCTTTGGGTCGCTCATGCCACCAATGTTTGTGGACTAAAAGTTTGGGAGTTCTGAGGATACGTGGAGTGAGTCAACCAATGGGATGGGTCTACAGGAGTAGGGAGTGGCCAATGTGTAGTGATGTGGATACACCGCAAATCCAACTGGAGAATGGATGACTGCAGTGTTAGGGAGGTGTTGGGGTGGGTGTTTGGGGAACCAGGAATCATGGGTATATATGCAAATGAAGCAGCACAGCAATAGTACATTGGTTAGAGCAACCGCCTAACGAACAGACATTCCCGTTCCAAATCCCACTGCATCACATACCATTTACCATCAGTAATCTGTACATGAACATATTTCGACATCTGTCCGCTGTATAACCTGCAAAATAACAATTAAATGTGAACTGGAGCGAAGTGTCAGTGTCATAATGAATAAGGCACTAGTTAGCAGGTTTAAGCATATATAAACATCAGTAAGCATGTGTAAGTGCGTTTCCGTGGGGTATGCATTGCTTTACAGACACACGCACACACACATATATATATATATATATATATATATATATATATATATATATACATATATATATATATATATATATATATATATATATATATATATATATATATATATATATATATATATATATATATATATATATATATATATATATATATATATATATATATATATATATATATATATATATATATATATATATATATATATATATATATATATATATAGATGCAGACATGTACACATATATATATATATATATATATATATATATATATATATATATATACATATACATATATATATATATATATATATATATGTGTGTGTGTGTGTGTGTGTGTGTGTGTATGTGCTCATAGATATACACAGATATATAGCTATGATAGGAAACAGCACACAAGAATGACATATGTTCACAGGCTACGCCAATGGAAGTGAGGGGCCCAAGCAAGAAACATGAAACATGTAGCATGACCTTCCACCCCCCCCCCCCAGCCGGACACAGGAAACATACACACAAACTTGCAAACAATGTAAATAGTCCACTGCTCCCCAGACAACAGGTAGGGTACAACCGGTGGGGTACACAGTGCACCCGTGAAATCAAATCTTGGAACACAGACAGGAGCGGCCCTTGCAGGACACCCCAAAAATTGACAATATCAAAAGAAGGTGATACACCTAACATTCTGGCTGGGGTGTGTACATACCTGCAATACAAGTGTGGGAAAGCCTGATGATCCATGGGTCAAGACAATTGTATGACATGGGTCCCATGAAGTGGAGAGTGGGCAGCGTGTAATGGTGTGTTCAGAACCAACCAGGACCCAAAGTAAGGATGGGTGCTGTAGGGGAGGTGCGGGTGGGGGAACTATGGGTAGCTTGTTATGGGTCTGGCTGATGTGGGCCTATATGGGCAGCCCCGGGGATGTAAGCAAATGTGTTCATTGGGCAGAGGAGTCGACCAATGAGCAGCCACACCCACTACGAGTCCCACTGCAGCAAAGTGTAATCTATATGGCAAGGAACGGAATAACCAGATGTAGATGTATATATGTAGAGGTATGTGTGTGTATATCTACCCATAGCGACATAGAGATAAACCTCTCCCTCTCCATAGTACAAATGTATACATACAGAGACAGAATACATATACATACCCACATATAGCTATATACATATGCAGACACCCATAGACCCATATGTTGTTTTATATATATATATATATATATATATATATATATATATATATATATATATATATATATATATATATATATATATATATATATATATATATATATAGAGAGAGAGACAGCAATATATAAATATATACATACATACACAGATATATCTGTATATATATATATATATATATATATATATATATATATATATATATATATATATATATATATGACTGTAAATATACACATGTATATAGCTAGGATATGATACAGCAGTTATGAATTTCATATGTTCACAGGCCATGCATATGGGGGTGAGGGGTCCAATAAACAAACGTGTAACACTTAGCATCAAGCCCCCCTCAGCTAGGCCAGTGATACATACAGACACGCAATAAAAGTAAACACACCACTGCATCCCAGACCACCGGCAGGATACTACTAGTGGGAGAGACCTGCCAGGTCTAATCTTGAAACAAAGACATCAATGTCCCTTGTGGGACACCCAATAATTAATGATCATTGCAGTCAGTTCCTGTAATGAGTCAACAAACCAGGCTGTAGACATACACGGACCAGTAGGTTGTGCAAGCCTGATAACCCATGGGTCGACACAACGTACAACATGTGTCCCATCACGTGGTGAGTGGGCAGTGTGTAGTGGTGTGTTTATACCCCACCTGCACCCACAGTAAGGATGAGTGCTGTAGAGGAGGGGCAGGTGGAGGAACTATGGGTATGTAATTATGGGCCTAGGCATGCAGGTGTTGACTGGCGCAGTCGTATTAGGACCACCCTAAGGATGTAAGTAATATTCCGAAATGGGCATAGCTTATGCCCATACCTCTCAACCCCTAAGAGCAAATCCACTGGACAGGACATAAACCATTGGAGGAACAAATAGGGACCATACCTCTGAACTGTCTCCGATTTCCAGGGACGTCCCTGATTTTGACTCAAATTCTAACTCTGACCCACTTAATCCCTCCTAAAACTAGTGACTTTTGGAGGAAAGGTGGTGAATTACACGTAATGAATAATGACAACAATCAAGTGTTATAAACATCATTTACCTCAGAAAATGTGTATTAATTCATATGCTCTGAGTCTGTCAATGTGTCAGGTTAATAGCGCTAATATTTTAAATGTGTCCCTGATGTTGTCATGACGTGTCCCTTATTCAGTTGATATTTGTCCCCAATCGTTTGAGAGGTTTGATAGGGACAGAAAGCACATATTCCACTTACAACCTTAGAAAGATGATAGAATAATAGGTATGAAGTAGCATGACTCAGCTGAAGGATGTGGGTTCCAAAACCCAATTACTAGTTTGTATTGAAGAGTGTCAGTTCCCATGTATTAGCCAGACAGGTGCGGATTGTAAAAGGAACACACCAATAATATGAATCAAACTCTGGACAGGCTGCATATTCCGTACAGTCGAACTGCATGCTTTCGCCTAATGGGGAGCCATTCCCGATACTGTAGGCATGTAATCTGATGTAATAGGCATCACAAGGTAATATCATAGTCCTCACTCCCACCCAGGGGTGTGAGTGTCAGATGCAAACACCAAATGCAGTGCATTTACAAGTGCAGGAGCAAGCGGGTGTAAGCCTGTTTGGCCACTGGTATACGAGTATCACACTGGTGAAGCAATGTAGAGGCTAACTGAGTGTAAGAAACTGTAACCAGAGGTTAACATTGCTTAGCTTCGCGCAAACCCACTCACACCCGCTCACAACTGCTTTAATGTGCCTTAATCACTCCGTATCCAACGGCCATGGCTCTGCCCAGCAACAAAATAAATGGCCTCTGCAAGGCTCAAAACCAGGACCCTGCACACACAGCCAATTTGATTTACCACTAATCCATGGCAGATACACAGACATCGGATGTTATCACAAACATATCATCCAGCACAGTCATTCAACAGGATAGGAAATGCATTCCATCATGTAGATGTATGTGTGTGTGTTTATGTCCAGATATAGATACATACATTTACATAGATATATCAAGAACATCCCATGTGACAACAAAGCATTACAAAGGAATGAAAAGGGAAACACCAGCAATGCCTGTATTATGTAGTGGTGTTGTCCTATGTAATATCAAGACTCCCACAGACAGATATGTCATTAATACATGCAAACATTTGTACATTGGCCAAATCCATCACTCTGTGCATTTTATTTACATTAACACAACAGTTCCTGTCCAATCATTATGTGAGAACAGTACTCTTGCAAGGTGCTGTGTGCAACATCATCATGAAAAAGGTAAATGGGGTAACCATAGAGGGACTGGTAGTGTCGTGTGTACAATGGGGTCATCTGCATTATGTGTACCTGGAACCTTTAGGAGTCATGTGTATACCAGGATCGTGTACCTGAGAGACAGGGGTGAGGACAACTGGAGTATGTTGTGATGCATATTAAAAAGGTTACATGTGTCCAGTGGACACGTGTGAAATGGACAGCTATGTATGGGGCAAATGTTGTTCTAGGAACTAATTGGCCTTTTGTTTCTGTAGGGTGAGAGTGGGATGTGGGGGAAGGAGAGTAGGTAAGCTCGTGGAGGATAGGTTGGGTAGGATGACAGACAAGACAGCATACAGGGTCGGTGTATGACACATGTGGGGGGGATAAACCTTGGATGGGGAGGGGTATTTGGCAGTCACAAGCCCATGAACCCTCAGATGGAAACAGTGGGATGGAGGTCCCCAGCCATGGGCAGCCACCACTGCACCAAAACAGCCGCAAAGGTGGCTGTGCTGGGGGCTGTCTAGGAGGGGCAGGCTCACCCTCTAAATGTGACACTCTGCCCTCGAGCTGGCGTATCTGGCCTTGAAACCCCTTATTGAGCCCCCTACACACCACGTCCGGGACTGTATGACAGCAGACAAGTTCCTGTCTGGACCTGCTCCCAGGGGGATTTCAATGGCAGTTCCACCAGAATGTGGTGCAGAGCCAACAGAGGTGGAGATCCAAGGCTGGGCCCCAGATGTGCTAGTGCCCGGTGCCATGGCCAGCTGAAGTGGGACAGGAGGTTCTGCCGGGACCTCCAAACCTATACAGCCTATGGTGTTGCAGTTTTAATACAGATATGGCTTAGTAATAGTCAACAGCATTCAGGATTACGTATAACAACATGCATAGATATGACCATCAACACAACACAACAGATAGTATACATTTGTAGAGGGAGCACAACACCTGCATATATACTGCATGGCATCTGTACAAAGTGTAGAAGACTTGTGACTGCAACTATGAACAGTAGCCCATTATTGGCATTTCACTGTGAGAACCTCAGACAGTGACTGTCATACCACTGTTTTATGTGACATATGTTCAATCAGGGATGCGATGGCAGTAACTCTCATCACTATCAACATGTACTGGCTGCAATCCTCACACTATGCTTCTGCAGTTCACAGATGTGTGATCAGTGAGTAACACAGGAAACAAATCATTCCACACACTGACCAGTCCACAGACGGCCCTACAGATGGTGGTTCCCCTCATAAACAGAGCACTGTCTTGTTTTAAAACATGCAGAATAGCCATTACCACACACAACTTGTTAAACTGGCAGTAGTCTCAATGAAGCATAGCTACACTTACATGCTGCAGTCATGTCTGGCACATCACCCTCCTGTCTTTAGGCTATTTTCCACTGTGTGTGTTGTTTGAGGAATATCCAGATATCATTTGTGATTCCGTTTACCAAACACCAGATCCATGTTCCACTCACAGCAACTGTCATGGGCAAACACCAACACGATGTTCCTAGATATTGTACTGTGTTTCCATGTGATTGGCTATGGGAACATCACCACAGCTGTTCCACATGCAATCAGCTAGAGGAGGACTGCAATAGGTGCAGAGGCCATCACCTGATCATGACCATTACTTACAAAACACAAGCTGATGCTGAGCAGGTGTACAACTCCACATCCACCAGAGAGTGTGTGAGAGGGACAGACAGAGGCAAAGTACATCAGAGAAGGGCTTGGAGACTAAAACCTAAGCATTGTCTGTCATACACCTACCAGTACAGAGGTTCAAACCCCTGACTGACTAGCCATTACTATTACAAGTGCATGCAGTTACTCCATGTGCCACAAAGCTGACATGTTGGTGTGCTGTAAGAACATATATGTGTGCTGGTGTGCGACATCGGCAACAGAGATATAGTAGACATACATTAGGTGTAGCACACATGGCTGTCCACATGAACAGATGTCATTGTCAACACAACCACACTCTCTAAGGGACTCAGACACATTGCCACACTTTGCCAAGCCCACAAATACACTTCCTAACTACTTAGTTAGCCACACTGCAATAATGCACAGGTACTACATGCACCACAGGGGATATCCGGAGGTTCTATGGGCTAGGGCATGTGAACATGTCTGACATCAGTCAGTATGCCAATGGGAGTTATACTGGTTGTGACTGTGGTTGGGAGCATCATACTCCACACGCAGACACAAGGTGCCAGTACTGACATGCATGTGTGCATTGCTTCATGGGTGTGTAGTGGTTGGCTGTGCAAGATGTCTGTACAAGGCTGGGTAAGGGGTAATCATTGGCATCACGCCACCTGACAATGGTGTGCAGTGTGGTTCAGGGGTGTAGTGTCTGCAATGTCCCACACAGATGGGTATTGTATGAACTGTCCTGTCATCCTGGTTACCATTGTGTATGGCCATTGCTTTGCAATGTATGCCATGTCTGTGTTTGATAGTCCTTGACATGGACATTGCCTGGGATGTGCATGTCCCACAGTAATGTACAGTGACATGTACAAGTGCACCTGGTTTGGCTGGCATATGTTGTGTACACCGATTGTTATACTCAGATATGTCAATACTGGCCTGGTGTGGCAGGACCTGCTTTATAGACAGCAGGTTGACCCTGCACCTGCATTGATAGCATGATACAGGCATTCCCTGGTGTCAGTGGCATCTATCCATACAGGGCACGTGTGTAAGACATTGTATGGCCTCTGTGGATCACATTTGATGGCTCTGCATATGTTGCAGGCATCCAGTGGGAAACATAGTGGAGGTACATTGTCCGCAATTATGTGCCTATTGTACTGCTGGACAGGGTGCCATGCCCTCTGCAGCCCACTGCAATTGCACCATGCCTGCTATACGTCATCAATATGCAGGGTAATAGCAACATAGCGGGATATTCTAGGCAAATGTGTTTGTGTATGACACATGGGTTCAGAATGCATTCCAGGTAATAGTAGGGTTGCATACTTTGTTCACCAGGCCTTTTGCCAGATGTAGGGGTATGGCATGCCAACACAGTCCCTTGGGTGATTGACATCTGTACTCCTCGTGAGGTGGACAATGTGACATATAATACAGATACCATATAGGAAAACTACAAAATCTGCTCCCCAACATGTCCGTGGTTAGACACTCACAGCCACCTCCACACAGGCTCTGACTGTCAAACACACACACACCTGCCATGTCTTGGAATAGAATCCCTACCTAACTAGTTTATCACACTACAGCCTTACCCAGTTATAGCACGCACTACAGAGATTACTGGATTATAGCAGTCCCAGAGGTGTATTACTAGGTGGGTGACATCAGCAGGATTGCCAAAGGTCGTTATGTGAATGGTAAAGAGTGTGCATACAGACAGACACACAGTTGGCTTGACTTGGAATAGAACCCCTACCTAACTAGTTTATCACACTACAGCAATGCACAGTTATAGCACACGCTACAAAGATTACGGGGTTACAGCAGTCCCAGAGGTGTATTTCTAGGTGGGTGAAATCAGCAGGACTGCCAAAGGTGGTTATATGAATTGTAAAGAGTGTGCATACTCTAAAAAGCATTGTTCCTTTCTCAGGCAGATACACACACACACACACACACACACACACACACACACACACACACACACACACACACACACACACACACTTGGCCTGTCTTGGAATAGAATCCCTACCTATCTAGCTTATCACAGTACAGCATTAAGCAGTTACAGCACACTCTACGGAGATTACTGGATTACAGAAGTCCCAGAGATGTATTTCTAGGTGGGTGACATAAGCAGGATTGCCAAAGGTGAGTATGTGAATTGTAAAGAGTATGCAAACTCTAAAAATATTGTTTTATTGTCAGGCAGCCAGACACACACAGTTGGCCTGTCTGGGATTAGAACACCTACCAAACTAGTTAATCACACTACAGCATTACGCAGTTACAGTGCACACCATGTAGATTACTGGGTTACAGCAGTCCCAGAGATGTATTCGTAGGTGGGTGTCATCAGCAGGATTGCCAAAGAAGGGCATTTCAAGAGTACTGCGAGTTGTATATGTCTGTTACCTGCGTCTACCCGCTGCTTACTGTTTCAAAAACACATTTACACCCACTTACAACTGCTTAAAACTGTCGTATTCAGTCCTACTTGAGAGTATCAACAAGGCTTGCAGGTCTTGAACCCTGGACCATGCACACTGAGGTCACTGGACATACCACTCTATATATATATATATATATATATATATATATATATATATACATATGTATACATATATATATATATATATATATATATATATATATATATATATATATATATATATATATATATATATATATATATATATATATTTATATTTATAATGCACATCTTACTACAGGTATTCCACAGTACTGAAAACAAATGGGACAGTCACTTTGTGTACATATGTACAGTACCCATGAATGTACTGAACTCTGTGAAACAACAAAGACAAGTCTACATTTGTACAATATATATATATATATATATATATATATATATATATATATATATATATACACCTACGGGATGTGTAGACACACATATATATATGCATATACACAGACACAGCTATAGCCATATATATATATATATATATATATATATATATATATATATATATATATACACACACACACACACACACACACACACACACACACACACACACACACACACACACACACACACATGTCTGAACACCCTTTGTGGCACAGAAGGGTTCCAAAGGAACTGATGTGTACACAAAACAGAGGCATCTCTTGTGTTATAACATTTAAATCTTAATCAGTTCACCAGAGAAGGGATGGTTGTTGTGTATATGGAGTTTGGGGTTGGGAATGATGGCTAATGTAATCTTCCCCGGGGATTGTGTTGTTTGGGTGGGGGAATGATGGTTATGGACTTACACCCCGGCGACCACTTCTGTGTCACTGCTCGACAGTGGCACAGGAAAATAACATATCCAACTATAGTTGTGCTTGACTGTTTATTCTTTACCATTCCTAACCATGTAATACTTTGTAGACACCAGTCACCACAGATGGCTACCATGGTGTGCTAAAAGACATTACACATGTGTATGCCTGGCTACAGGGTAGTCACACACACAAACACACACACTTGCCAGTATTGTGCATACACGTCTTGTCTATGTAAAGATAACTAGTACAGTGGTGTACAGTGGTATACAGTTGGGGTATGTGCCACAGAACACATACAATTACACTTACTCTGATTCCACTTCTGAGCTGGGTGACATCACATGACTTATTACTTGTAGTGAGGAGGGGGGAAGAGAGAGGTTTAGCAGTTGACAAGGATAAAGGTCAGTGCAAAAGGGGGTATCTCTTTGGAATGCAGCAAAACCCACTGTCATGACAGGATGCAGACACAAATACACACACACGACCACACTCAGCCATTTGCTGACACACACACACTCAGGCATTTGCTGAGACACACAGACAAACACACTCAGCCATTTGCTGACACACACACTCAGGCATTTGCTGTCACACACACACAAATAGTTGCCAGTGGTGGGATCAGAACTCCTACCTATCTACAGATCACTATTACAGTACTACACAGTTACGAGATGCGCCACAAAGATTACACATTCCAAGGCAGTCAGAATGCCCTTCTAAGACAGAGGACAACAACAGGGATGCTGACAGTCATGAAGTACATAGCTGTAAACCTGTATGTTTAAAGTAGGTGTCCATTACTACCTGTATGCACAAACAAAACACATCATCTGCAGGTAGTACATAGGTTGGCCTGAGAAGTATAGCTGTTGCACAACAGGAACCTGAACTGGAGTATGCCCATCTGTGGAATGGACAACTACTATCACTATACAAGGTTACAGTGGGCATACTCATACACTTAGTAGCAGGGCCGTTTGGGATGCACTATGACTACAACTACACAAGGTTATACTGGGCATGCTCATGCACTTACTAACATAACAAATGGCTTGTTGGATGCACTGAATCAAATTACACAAGGTGGCAGTGCATATGCTCATACACTGAGTAGCACAGGGCTGTTTGGGATACACTCTGATTCTAACCAGAGAAGGTGACTGTGTGCATGCTCATACACTTACATGTACAGAACACATTGTAATGGGCCCCTGTTATAAACACACAGGTTTACAGCTATGTACATCTTACCTGTCAGTATATATGCACATCATACTGGTTTACTACCTGATACCTGTATGTGGCCCATAAATTATATATCTATGTCTGTGATGTGTGATACACATGCATACATGCACATGAAGTACTGACATATATATGTTAAGTATACACAATCAAGCATATGTGGACATGACAGACAACAGGTTAAATGGGACACACAGGCGGATGTTACCTACAGCATGTGTCACACACCTTGCTGCCCTGAAATGCATACATTGATAGCAGGTTGTTGACAGTGGCATTATACGTGGAACAGTGGCATGTGCAAGCGTAATGTGTGAGCCACATTGTGTAATGGGATTGAGGTGCAGGTGTCAAGATGACCTCTCCCGGTTGTGTTAGTAGTTGTCATTATTAGCAGGACTGCTACCCTAAGTATATCTTACATTGGTTATATACACAATTTCTGCTGCTGTTCATCACCTTACATGAGGCATTTGCTGTTAAGCACATTACTGCCACTCGCAGTGATGTCATGGTACGAGTGGCAACTGCTAGACCAAAACAATGAGCCAATGTTCTGCTGTTATTATGAGGTTGCCCAGTGTCTGTTATTCTAGGCTGTCATGACTGAATGACAAGCCTTTGACACAGAGCACATGCATCCATGTTTCAAGTATGTGTGGATAATACCTAGGTTGCATTTACCCATATAGCCGCATTCCAAGACAAATGTCCTACACACAGAAGTAACACCCTGACACCTACAAGACAATTGCATTGGATGCTTATGCTAACCAGTGTTAGATGTGTGGCTTTAGTAATCCGTTTGCTCAATGTAGAACCTACAATGGGCAATACTCACATCTGTGCAGTGAGGAACACCTGGCTGAAGTCTCTGTAGTGCACAATTGCACTACCACCATATAACTCAGATCCAGACATGTGGGCCATAGCAGTGGTATGGACCATTCCAGGTGGTGGTGTCCACATATTCATAAAGGCTACTCACATGTAAAGACCACTACTCTGATATAACTAATCACAGATGAGTCAGGTACAGGTAACAGTGGCAAATGATGCATTCTAGGTTGTATCCTCATATACATCCACCACCTTGTCCCCAGACTACCAACACACATCCATATGTGGTATGGCATAGTATGGTATACCACCAGATAACCTTTGATTGGTGGACTGTACCTAGGCCTACATCAACTGTGCAAAATACCCATGTACAGACACAGCTGCATAATGTGTTATGCAATGCAATAATACCACTGTTTGTAACCAGCTCAGTTGTACACATACCAGGGTCCCTCGGATGTTGTCAGCATTAACACAGTTGACTGTTGCTGTACACCAGTAAACAACACCCTCATGGTTGGATATGACCTAACTGTACCTGCCCTGGATATGTACTTCCCACACTGATACAACATAGCTTTCATTATCCTTTCTACATACAGGTGGCTACAGTCATTACACACATACACATGGCAAATAACATGCTAACAGTGCATAAGGTTTGATATCTATGTTAACAGAGGTAATATTCCCTCTCTACTGGTCACCCATGACACCTATCATATCATATAACACCCCATGTGGCATGTATGCCATTAGACATGTCCACCTAATGCAATGCCTACAAACATACCCAAATAACAGGATCATAGGACCTACACAAGGCCTGTATTGACAGACTCAGGGAAATCCAGCTCTGCTCTGTATGTTCCCGAGTAGTCACAGGTGATATGTTCATGACATGTACAGCCATGTGTGGCCACAGCTCCTACATATACCCCATGTCAACAATTTCAAGCCATGTATGCTGTGTGCTGTCTGGACATTAGCCTTAGTACCACAATAGCCAGTACATGCTGGGGTGAGATCTTTACAAGCCACAGACCTCACACATGCTTGAATGAGTGTACTGCCTAGCCTAACAGAGCACATTGCTGGCACTCTTCCAGTAAACATGAGGTGTGTGTGGCAAATATTATGTGTTCACTGTTGACCATTACAGTGCACCAGGGCACTGTCAAGTAGCAGTTTGTAGGAGCATGACATGGAATAATGTTATGTGTGTCTTGCTGTTATGTGCTGTTGTCATATATGTACACTTGGCTACTCAGTGAAGTTGGTTGTGTCCTACCAGTACATGAATACAACATCTATTATGGTGTAATGCTCTGCTATGTTTCACACATGGTGTGGGGAAGGTGTGGAATGTATCCTCTTGACCTGCTAGTGCACTTACTGATGTAGACCGCATATGTGTACATGTACTGATGTTTGTGTAGATTCCATGTGTGCAGTGTCTGATGTTTGAAGGTGACTGTTGTCTTAGTACAGCATGCTGTTGCAATACAGCCTCAACATTGCAAACTGTATGTGGTGATATGCTGTAAGTACAGTAAGCTGTACATGAGGTATGGACAGATGTTTGGACATGACTACTAAGTGGTGGAGCTACTTTGCAGATGAATGATTACTGAGGACAGCTCACTGGTGTGTTATAACCATTCCTACAATAACCTGTGTAACTGCTAAGGTCTGGTTTTGTTAATTGAAGTGGAAGACAGACAATGTAGAATGCAGTAAGGGTGACACCGAAGGCAAACCTCTTGACACCTGTAACAGTAATACCACCCCTGTGCATATATTGTGAATATATCAGCAGAGTTGGCAAAGGAAAGAGTCAGTAAGCTTTGTAGCGAATGCGATAGTCCTGTACTTCTGTAATGCCTATCATGAGATAGGCAGGTATTTGATTCACAGTACTGGCACGTGTGGGTGTGTGTGTCCATATATGTCACATATGGTTGGGAATATATCCCACATGTTTTCACTCTCCTGAACACTGTTGTTGACATCAGTACAGAGTGAAGTGTAAAAAGAAAGGCATAGGCAGGTGGTCAAACCTCACACATATCAAGTGTCTGTATGTGTGCGACATAGGTGTATATCTTTGTGAATGCCACAGTGTGTGTGTGTGTGTGTGTGTGTGTGTGTGTGTGTGTGTGTGTGTGTGTGTGTGCGTGTGTATGGCTGTCTGTGTGTATGGCTGTCCGGTCCCTGGAGTGAGGCTGTATTTTACCATAGTGAAATGTTAATGCCCCCTCCCCCCATCCACTCAATGCAATCTAGTATCCCTGTTGATATCATCAATCTTAGACGGACATTCTAACCACCTATTAACATGTACACTCTGGAGTGTGACCTGTTGTTACATAGCCTACTGATGAACCCCGCCTCCTCACATACACTCACTGCACTGTAGTATCCCTCTCAATGTCCTCAATCTTAGGCCATTCTGACTACCCGTACATGTGTAATCTCTGTGGCGTGTCTTGTAATTGCATAGTACTATAATGATGATATGCACATAGGCAGGGGTTCTCATCCGAACACTGGCAACTGCGCGTGTGCGTCAGAGTGTGTGTTACTGTGTCTGTGAATCCCTGAGGGTGTGGGTGTGTCTGTGTTTGCATGCTGTCATGGCAGTGGGTATTACTGCTTCCCAATGAGAAGCCACTTTTTCCACTGGCCTTTATCCTTGTCATCTGCCATACCACTCTTTTACCTCCTCCCTGCTCCAGGTAACTATATCTCTGATGTCACCCACTATGGATGTGATGGCTGTGAGCACAGTAGCTTACTACACAGCTATCATGCTCTTGGATCATTACAACAGTAAACATAATTGAAACATGGGAGATTATAACTGTGATGAGGAAGCTACAAAGTGCATGCAGGTATTGTCATACAGACCTGTGAGCAGTCAACATGTACATATGGGACACTAACCGCAAACACCGACATCCCCCAGCACATGCAACTACACCTGAAAGAGGAAGGCAGAACATCAAGATCAACATGCTGTTAGTGTTGTTACACATGATACATACTGTCACATGTACAAAATGCATTCTAAAACTGTAATACATGGTATGTCTGCTGCCTGTCAACACTACTCAACAATATTAATCTGCAATTGTCTACCTAGTATGGTCACCCTGTGCATCAGGCCATATGAGCATGTCCCTGCACCGATAGTGTGGATGACAGGGATTCAGCACAGGCATCATCATATGCACAGGGTGATAATGTTTGCCAAAGGCCTAGGCTGTACCATTGGATGACTTCATGTGTGTGTGTTAGGGCCTGTGATATCATTGGGCTTGTGTGGATGCTATGCGTGTGTGTGTTGAGGTGCCCTACATTTGTTTCTGGTGTGTGTGTGTGTGTATGCATTCACACAGGTCTGGCATGTGGCTGGCCTACACAGGGGTATTTTAGCTGCAGACTGTACAAAGCAGGTTTCACAGTTCACGGTGTCCAGCCATGGCCACGTGACCTGCGTCTGCCAGGGGTTGCATGGGCACTACTAGGCAGAGGTCCAGATTGGGCACTATCTGATGACACATGTCCACTGGAATCATGTCCTTGTTGGGACCATCCAGGACCATGTGCACATGGCCTGCTGTGTACTGGTGTGGACTGCACAGTACCAGCTGCACTGCTGCTGCTACCAGCACTATGGGACTATGGGAGTGGGCATGTGTAGTAGCATGTTCACGTAGACCTTCAACAGGTGATGTAGCTGACCTACATCCACGTGCCCGATGCCTCACTCCCACCAGATGTTCCAGCATAGACATTCCATGCTCAAGGATTGACATGCCACAGTCAAGGACTCCCATCATGTCACCCAATTGTCTATCCAAAACATCTGCAAGATGATGGTGAGCATTTGCAATTGTCTGGATGTTGTCAGTTAATGAATGGACAGCAACCCTCTGAAGCCTCAGACCTTCTCTGTTGTGCCATTCAGCACATGCATGTGCCTCCATTACAGCCCAAAACATGCGTCTGGTGACTCCAGCCGATGTGCTTTGCTCACAAACGCATGTTGGCCAGTGGTCCTCCTACGAGCAGCGCTGGGCACATGCCTGTGTGGGATATCACCAGTCAGTTGACTAGGATCATGGTGTGCAGGCACACCTTCCATAGTCTCCACACTTCCCTGTTCCATGCTACCACCTGCCAACTGTCCTCCCTCTATGGCCAGTGGTGATGGGGTGTGTGTAGGCATGGGAACTGTGTGCGAGGATGAGGGGGATACAGGCGGAATGGAAACCAATGGCACAGATTCAGCCCCTGACACCCTGCCTGTGCCTCAATCATACTATCATCATCACTGTTAGAGTCTGTGGGGACACTATGTTCACATACAATACATATCTAATGTGGAATGTTACCCACATCACTGAGGTGTATACACACTAAACCCTAATGTGGAATGTGTGACACAGGTCACAGAAGGGTATATGGATGACACCCCTGCACATCTGCAACCATATTACTGATGCCTGGCAACTATGCCCACACATGGCTAACTTAGCAGTACTCTATGTCCCACATGCCATCTGTGTACCTCACACACATGAGGAGCATGTACTGTATCTGCGGCCTGATATGGTTTGTATGTGTATGTTGTGCAACACATGTATGTATTTGGATACTGTATAGGTGAATGCTTTCATGTCGTGACACACTCAAGATGTTCAAGATATGTTATGTGATGGTTTCATGTTATGCCTACACAAGCTGTGCACAGGCCTATATGATGTTTAGAGTTTCACATCTACAATATCACCATTACACAAAGGCCATAGTTGTATTGTGTTGAGCCAATGTACAACAGGGTGTACACACATGTACATCACTTCTACTGTGTGTGTTGCTTCGTGTCTCAGGCCATCCTCCATGGCCATGTGTACACATGTTCTATCCAATGGTTGTGATGTCCATCTTATTTCACATGTCAGTGTTATCCCATATGACATACACCCATAGATGTCATATGCTCCACTAATGACATGGTTACGCAGACAAAGGGTGATATTTATGGGATGTGAGACATCATGGTTTGCAGGATAGTTGAGCAGTGTTGCAGTCAGCCCACTACATGTCATGGACATGTCAGATAGCACATGACATTGTGTGACATTCATAGCAAGGGTATAATCCACAAAGGTGTATCCTGTGGGACGGTCATACTCCAGTGCCAACACATTTAGCGTGTGTGCACACATATGCTCTCTGTACACTACTGTTTGTATTCCCAACATGTATAATGCTGATATGTAGTACCTGTCCCTACAGTGAAACACACCTCCACCATTGTATTCACAGTTGTCCACACACCTGGCAATGACAGTTTGGAATGTTGGTGTTTCATATAGTCTTCAATTGTTTCACATGGGTAACCACTGTGATGCATTGCAGGTCTGACCAGTGTTTATTAACAGGATCACCAAACATTATGTGTATGTGTGTTATGGCAGATAGCATGTAATTAATATGATATGTGCATTATCAAACCTGGTAAATAATAACAATTTCACCTGACACAGGCTGCTATCGCTGCAAAACGCCAGAGGTACCTAAACAGGAGTGTCACAGCAGTGAGATCATTATCCACACCTGTGTGTGATAGATGCAGGGTGCAATGTTCATGTTAGCACATAAGCCAGTACAATACACTATACTATGGAGTATGCACATCTGTGCATACATAAAGTAGCAGACTATAGTATATGGCATGTGTGCATACATGCCTTGCATATGATGTTGCATTACATACTGTACAGTAACACATGTAACTATGTGAAATATAGTTGTGTTATATGTGCAGTACTGACTTACCAGGCAACTCCAGGCTCGGTGGTTGAGAGACACCCACCTCCGCAATACCAACTAAAGCTTGTGGATGGAGGTCTGCAGGTGTCCCCAGATTGGCCAGTAGCTCCTTGGTACGTGTGAATGGGGGTTGGGTGAGTGGCCCCCCCACCTGTTACACCTTGTTCCCTGGTGATTGCATTAGCATGCTGTTTCACCCATCTTATGAGGTCAGTGCAGTGTCGGCACATCTGCTGATAGGTGCGATTGTGACCGCCAACATCATTTACCCTCCTGTGGAGTTCTTCCCACAGGACATCCCGCTGCTGTGTATCCTGTGACACATGGCTGAAGAGTGTTGTATGGTTGTCGAGGAGGTATGGGACGAGGACCTCATCCTCCAAATGGGTGTAGACTGGCAGCCTGCTACGTGGCATACCTGAAGGACATAATGATGGAGACAGGTCACAGTAATTCACAGAGAAGTACAGAAGTACAGCTGAACATGCATGTGTATCACATTTATTAAGATTACAAATAAGTCTTTGCAAATCTACATGACACTAACACCACTGACATGTTTAAGTCACACACATTTGACACTTACTGGTGATGTGATGTTATCACCATATATGTGTGTGTCATGTGATAACATTGCTCATACTCCATGTGGATGTTGTCTTGATGTGGGCATGTCTGTTTGCCTGTACTGGTGTCTTTACCTATCAGCACATGCCTGGATGTGTTCACATTAATGCAATCGACCTTAATGCTGTGTATATGTCACATATATAGTCATACATAGCCATTAGGGACATGACCTGTGACCCTGCAGACTTGCAAGCATGTATGTGTTTTGCCATATACATCTACATGGCACTGTACAGCTGTGTAGCATCCTGCCATGTATTGCCTGTGTTGCACATGTGTAACACATGGGACATTAGCTAGCATGATGGCATTTGCAGGGTTGGATATCAACTATAGCATGTATGGTCATAGTAATCTAGTAGGCTATATGCCCTGGGCCATTTATGAGATTATGCAGACAGGTTACCTAGCTGTAGGCAACAGAGAGGTAAGTTTCAGTGGCCAGTTCAAGCAGTGCCACAGAACTGATCCACAGGGTTACTGATATATTTGGCATGCGGTCATCACACCATGTCACAGAGCGGGGTGATGTGCAGCTTCGCTGGACAGAGATGCATAGTGTGGCAAGAGTATATTAAGTGTATGGGACAGAGATCTGTCAGGCATGTTGTGATCCTTGTACTAGAAAGGTGGATGTCCATGAAGTATGTGTTTATTTGGGATCAGGATGTGTTAAGTGTAGCATGTCCAACACCTCTGAGTTGGACATGGCTTTATTCAGGGAAGGCTGCATGCTACATAGTGGAGCTAGGGACTGGGAAGGGCAGTGTAGGCCATCTACACATGGGCAATAACCCTTAAAGGAAATATGTGATCTATTATGGGTCACATGAGTGTTGAGTATGGCTGAGCAATTATCTCTATATTCCTGGATGGCACCCTGTCATGATTAGGGGTGCCACATATGACTACCCAACTGGTGTGGTGAAGTAACTATGAAAGAAAAGAGTACTGTCCAGCTGAATCCCATACACACACAGTTGCCATTATGCTGACCACTGCCTAGGTGGTAGTTCATGGGTACAGGGTTTTTAACATAGGGGATGACAATGAAATACTTAACTGTCAGATTGTGGCCATATGTCACACACTACACATCTGTCACACAAAGGCCCTTCTGTATGTTGAACACAGCACACATTGAGTCAACTATTGCTCCTAGTTCATAGTCATTTGCAAACATCAATAGGCAGAATCCTTCTGTGTTAGTCTGTGTGGTATAGATAACAAAGAGGGGGAGTACTAGGAATGAACCCTGTATTACTGTGGCTGGCACTAGTTTGATGTGTGTGTATTAGTCCGACACCTTCTGTAGTGTTGGTTCTGCCAGCAGACCAGTTGCCAACCACTCCTGTGACATAGGAATATACACCTAGTTTACTGAGTGTAGCTGGAACACAGTATAGGTGATGGTGTCCTATGACCTGACAAGGTCATGATATGCAGTGTGAATCAACCTTACTGTCATCTACATCTGTACTGAGTACATCAAATACGTTGATCATGGTTCATGGCCTTACAGACCAGACTCAGCAGGGTAGTTGTGCACTATTTCCCATTATCAATGGTGTCTCCCCCTTTGTGGGGTGTGATAACTGTTGCCGTGCACCATTCGGTGTGTACACAGCCTGACATGGAGCTATGATTGAACATGATGTGTATGTGGATAGCTGATTGTTCTTGCATTTGTGTAGGATACACCCTGGGATGCTGACAGGTCCCATGAAAGCTGTATGTATGGCTTTAGACAGTGCAGCTTGTACCTGCATAGTTGTTATTACAGGGGCCCTGTAGTGTACATGGATATATAACTAAGTGTACCTGTTGGGGGGTGGGAGAGGGTTTAGGTTCTCCAAGACTTATCTGGATGAACAGGTGCTATTTCTGTAGGTGCAGTACTTCCCATGCCATAGTGCTGTGCAGCACAGCAGGTCTTGTTGCCATTACGATTAATGACACAGCTATAGAATGCTCTGTGCTTGGCCTCATAATATGTGGCTGATTAGTTTCACAGTAGCTTTGTGTGGTTTTATATAGTGTATCTGCATCTTAGTAAGGCTGTCCAGGGATCACCTACACTCATGTGTGTTCACTCTTGCAACAGTTACTACCTTCTGTGGTACAGTTTAAAGCATGGTACCACCAGTTTGCCTTCTTGTTTGTGTTTGGTTGAATCTTGGTTCTGTTTCAATGGCACAATCACTGCACGTATGTGACTGCTTAAGGTTCATTTGTGTAGGATTCAGCATTTGCACATGCATTGTCCATCTGTATGGGTGCCATGACAGTCACCACTTTGCTCTTAGGAAACATAACATTGGCATTGGAGACTGACTATGTGTAGCATACTGTTTGCCCTGTTTGTGTGATTACTGGGATCCAGGTCATTGGGGTTGATGGAATCCAACATGCATTAAGCACAGGTGTTGGTGCATGATGAGTCTTCCCTGTTCATAATGGAATAGTTGAGAGTAGCCATTATTATGGTTTTCTGTCTCAGACCTAATCTTCCCCATTAAAGCACATTATGACAGTTGGGAAATCCCCGGCATAGTGGGTGATCTGTCACAAGGTGCAATTTGAATTTCACCTTGGCACAAAGGTAGTTGCTCAGCATAATGCATCTGAAGTTATGCAAGTGCAACTAGCGTGGGGGTGTACATATCCGTCAGGAATATGGACACACCTGTGGCCCGTGTGTTCCAGTAAAGGATAATGGGCAAGAGGTGAGGTATGTGTTATAACATGGCATGCAGGTGTGCTCTCCAGAGTGTTGTAACATGTCTCAGCCACTGCACAGATATGTTCTCCATGTTAAGGATTGACATATTTGTGTCCATATAGTGTTTCTGACATGTATCATTGTGTAGCGAGACCCGCAGTTTATTGCTTGGCTGTCCATGTAACAGCAGTGGACTTTACTTGAACTGTGCATGATGAAGGCACTATAGGGGAAGCATGAGCCCTAGGCAGTATCCAGATTCCCAGGGGTGATAGGTGCAGGCCCTGTCTGGCAAAGTATCATGGTCTGTCAACCATGTTATCCCAGGCTGACAGATACTGGATACCTTTTGACATGCACCACTACACTAGACAATTGTGGAATACAATCCTTTTGTCCCTGTACTGCAGTATCATTCTGGCCAATGGCAGAATGCTACCCAGGCCTTGGGACATACCTGCATGGGCTACAAGACCTGACAGTTCCTACATGTGTTTCCATGCAGTCCAGGCTACTGCATCACAGGTCCTGCACAACCACATGGAATATGCCAGAGCCATGTGTATAGTTCAAAAGGTGGTCTGAGTGTATGGGTATGTGGCTAATCATGGCAGACAGGCAGCTGACAGTATGTATGCCCTCGTATAGGTTGGTGTATAACATAGTGCTAGAGTTTGCATTCACAAATGAGTACTGTTGGGCATGTTTCTGGCCATGTGTTCTGAGGTGTGTCACAATTATGCAAACTATATCATACAGTTTGTGCATTTCATTGTCTGTCTCTTCCAGCTTGGGAGGTCACTTGTTTGGCCAGATACTTAGAAGCTTCTGTGAATGTGTGTGATTTTTGCTAGTGTGTGTGGGTGTCCTTACTGTGTTCTGGTAAGGGTATGTGTTGGTTGTGATAATGAGATGCATGTGTTAACCTACACCTCATGACTGTCCAGTCCAGTCATGGCTGTAGACTGGGCTGCCTTCCAGCTTACACCTGTAGCTGCATCCCAAACAATGTGTGAGGCTTGGTGTTAGGTGGGTTTGGCAGTGTACATGGCATAGAGATTACATTCCCCCAGGATGGCCACATACACAAAGCTAACATTAGTAAACACCAGTAGCTGACTAGTGGACATGCCTGTATGAGCATTCAGTACTACAAGTACCAAGTACTGTATTTAGTTTACTTATTGCTTATGACAATGTTTTAGACAGTGATGCTCACATGTAAATACTTGTGTTATGGATGTGACAACACTGGCTATTATGGAAATATTGTAGCTACCTTTAGCAGCAATCCTCCTCTGAGGAGCACTTCACATCTTGTTAGTTGATTACAGATGATGCAAGTGTCTACAGGTCTGTTTCCTTCTCTGGGTATATACTCACATATCCACCAGGACCATGAGCTCTGCTGGGCACAGACACCCACTCTCCAAACAGAGTCATGTATCAATAGACTCTGATGCCACTATCAACATGATCAGGATATAATCAGATAGTGTAAGCCATCACCTATGAAGCGGCTATTACACATGGGCAGCAGTCTCCTACATCTTACATTCTTACCGCAGATGTTACACTGGAGTTAAAGATGATATGCAACCTGTTTCATTATCAGTGCTGTGCACTACCCTACATACAGTATGTGCAAGTGGCTGTTAGGTTGGCAATGAGAGGTTAGGCTACACAAACCTGGTAGTTCAACCAGTGTGTCTCTACTCTCAATATCCACTCTATGCAGGTGTGCACATAGTCATTTGACCCAGCCCTGTAACAAGGGTCACTACACATTTGCATAACATGCACACATGCACAGCTGTTATTGCTTGCAAATGATACTAGAGAGGTCCAGCCCTGTAACAAGGGTCACTACACATTTGCATAACATGTACACATGCACAGCTGTTATTGCCTGCAAATGATACTAGAGAGGTGGATATTACATGTGTTATGTGCATGGATAGTTACCTAGCTCTTCCAATTATCTTTGCTATCATGCTGCTAAACTGTCAGATGAATACAAATGATATGTATCTGTCATTGAGTATTGTAATTGCCAATAGACATAACTATTGTTTGCATAACAAAGCAGAACTGCTATATAGAATGGAATACAGATCTGCCTAAAATACTGTACATTACACAGTTATTGGCACAATATCCCACAATGCACACCGTATTTGCACAGTAAGCCCACCTTTGACATGTGCATCTTACTTATACACCCATACATATGTTGACTGTTACAATATATCGACATATACTATCCCCTGTTATAGCACATACTTGTTGGACCAATCCTGACACTGACAGTGGCTGGAAGCGAGTTGGTGAGTTCCAAGCCCATATCATCCCTTGGGGTGTATGCGGAGTTTGCCTTGTGACCTACAGCAGTACACACATAGAATACTACAAGCATTACTACTGCTCAACAATACATCACTACAAGATAGCTATTTCCACTATATGCATTGATTACACTGTAATTCTTACAGAACAGGTACTACATACACAGACATACTACATGTTATACATACCTTCTTAGTAATTGGAGGTGTTATTGACTAGTATAATACTCGTTTTTGGTTCATCTTTCAGTGTTTTGTACTGTCCTACAGGTAGATACAGATGGTTTGAATGTGTGACAAGCCAACCTTTTATAGTTACAGATCAGTAACATGTGCTATCCCGATAACCAACTGGTGCTCATAAGTAGCTAATTATATGCACATCAGCTGCGCTACTACTGCCTTAGCCAATACCATGGCAACAGTGGAGTATAACTGAGTACTCCACTTGGGCGTTGTCCCTTTGCCTTACTTGTGAGGAAGACAACATGGAAGTGTTGTTTGGAATCTATTGCAACAGCTGTATGGAGACGAACAGTAATATATTCTGTGTAATGCCTAGAGGAATTGGTCTAAATGTGAGTACTGCTGTTATATTTCTGAACATTGCTACTTGTGCAGGGTTTGTCTGTACCTAATACTTCTGCATATGTTTCAGTCTGGCCAGTTGTCTGACCAGCTTAAAACTGCATAGCTATGCATGTAATGTTAGGGGTTTACAGTGTGCTTACCAGACATATTTAGTTTGGTGTTACTGTGTATCATACTGTGCTGATAATACTGTGCTGATAATCAGTACTTGGTAACACTTCCTGGTGTACAAACCTTTCATCCCTCTGAAAAGGGATTAGTTCATACAAACCCTGTTACATCAGCAGCTGTTCAATTGTATAACAGCAACTATTTCACATAGGGCCATGTTAGTGTGTCTGTGTCCAGGTATGTTAAGGTTTCAGCAGATGTTGTACAGTAGTTGAATAATTGGTTATGATATGACAGTATGTATTGATGTAATTATTTTGGTTGTGGAGTAGATGTTGGTGGGTGTACATAGCACATGTAGGTGTGTAGGAACCCCTTTTATACAACGTCTATATGTGTGTGGGTATTCTTTCCCTATGTGAACACCTATCCCTTAGTGGACTAATACTATGGTAATTGCAGGCTGATTCATTAAGGCACTATTAAATGCTTCCTGTATAGCATGCAGGTACTGTTAGTCTTTGAATCCTTTTGGCAATACATCGGAATGTAATAAAGTTTTGCAAAATGAAAGCTGTCTGTGTATTTCTGTCATGGATATTTGCAGTCATTGCAGTTGTGTTGGTGACTGTGTCCATAGAACATATTTGTAATAGTGTATTGGCATATACTCTTCATATCTTATGTTCATATTATTTTGGGGGGGGGGTTAATGTGTGATTGCTATGGTCCATGTTATACTCAGATATGAATACTTCAGATGCTGTCCACACACATGTATGTATGTTTGTATATATATATATATATATATATATATATATATATATATATATATATATATATATATATATATATATATATATATATATATATATATATATATATGTGTATATATATATATATATATATATATATATATATATATATATATATATATATATATATATGCATATAGGTATATATATATATATATATATATATATATATATATGTATATATATATATATATATATATATATATATATATATATATATATATATATATATATATATATATATATATATATATATATATATATATATATATATATATATATATATATATATATATATATATATATATATATATATATATATATATATATATATATATATATATATATATATATATATATATATATATATATATATATATATATATATATATATATATATATATATATTATATATGTGTGTGTGTGTGTGTGTGTGTATATGTATATAGATATATATATTATTGCATGCGTTTATCTGTACCTCCATAGATGTGTAGATGTTTTTAACCTATCTATATAGCTACATATATATGTAGATCTGTATATATCGACATGTCTCTATGTATCTCTCTCTCTCTCTCTCTCTCTCTATAGATATATATGAGCATACACCTTTCATTGGGTACATGGCAGGTTGTCCTATTTCAACACATTCCTCCCTTTTGTGTTTTAACCTGTCTGCATACACAACTGGGTTAGGTACATCCCATGTAGCTTAGTGTTGGGTTATTCTGAGGATGGAGTACATGGTTGTGGGTTCTAATCCTGGAAAGTGTTATTATTTTACCTCTCAGAGTAGGCACTGGTAGGGAAAGTGTGAATAATGCACATTTAAGTGGTTGTAAGCAGGTTTGCTTGTGGTCTGCGTGACGTTAAGCAAAGGTTAAACCTGTGAAGCGCTTCTCCATTTATCGTGTTTCAGCGCCGCTTACTGCAACGCAAACCCGTGGAAACCCGCTTACAACTGTTTAAGAGTGCATTAATCCACCTGCATCCAACAGCTCTTATTCTGGCCCTCAAAATAACTTAACAGCCCTTGAACCCAGGACCATGAACTCCACAGTCACTGACTTTACCACTAAGGCATCTGAGATATGTACAAATGTTATGGTGTTTAGAATATACATTTTACTACAGGCATCCCTCACTACTGAAAACAAATGTGACAGTCAGTTGGTGTACCTATGTCTGATACATGTTAAATTTCATTTTGTTTGTTAGTCTTTCGGCTTTTCCTGGTTAGGAGTTACCACAGCAGAACTCTGGTCCGCTAATGATTGGCAGTTGTTTTTTTTTATGGTGTTGAGTTGCCAGCCCGACACCCAACCTCCAGTGAAGGCACGCCCATTCAACACATGTCTTTCAAACACCCACTCGAATGCAGGGAGGACATGCGGACTCCACACAGAAGGCACTCCCAACCCAAGCCGAGAATCGAACGGGAGAACCTCTTGCTGTGAGGTAACAATACTACCGCTGCTCCACCGCGGAATGTTAATGTTCATATGTTTGTGAAATTAGGTGTTGCAATGTGACATGACAGGGTGTATTATGAATGAGAAAAGTTCTTGTTTTGTGTCTTTTTTATATTGTCCCCATATTCCATGTATACCCCTACAGTTCACTTATTGAACATCCGACTCAGGCCCTCCTCGATGCATGATTTCATTACCCATCATTCCTCCCCCACCCCAATCTTCACATACACAGCAACCATCCCTTCTATTGTGAATTAGGTTAATATTAATAGTTATAATACCAGAACTGCATGTGTTTTGTGTACACTCCAATTCCTTTGGAGTGCTTCTGTGTCACGAAGTGTGTTCATAGATGTTTATATATATATGGCTATTGATGCAACTGTATGATATATATATATATATATATATATATATATATATATATATATATATATAAATATGTGTGCAGACATCACTGACATGTATATATACATATATATATATATATATATATATATATATATATATATATATATATATATATGTGTGTGTGTGTATATATATATATATATATATATATATATATATATATATATATATATATATATATATATATATTTCTTGTAACAGTAATACATATGGAGGGATAGATTCATCACCCAAAGACTGCTGTGGAATAAAATCCGTATATGTGAGGCAGAGCACCTCGCTGGCCTTGTTCAAGAGAAATCTTGACCAATGGATGGGAGATCACAGATATACCCCAGGGATTATATATATATATATAGGCTTATATATATATCGGCATATATTTTGTATGAACCTATGAACCTATATGTAGACTGGAATGTGTTGGTTCACAAACTACAGTACATTACAATGTACTGTACATATGTACACAAAGTGACTGTCCTATTTGTGATCATTACAGTGGAATGCATATGGTATAAGGTGTAGTCTCAAGACCGGGAAACATGTATACACCTCAGATGGCTTAGTGGTAGGTCCCATGACTATAGTGTGCATGGTCCAGGGTTCAACACCTGCGATGCTTTACAAATGTTTTTTACTCCAGAATAAGGCTCATTTAAGCAGTTGTAAGCATGTTTAAAAGTGTTTGTGTGACATTATAGCAGCAGTTAAACACAGTTAAACAAACTTTGTAACATATAACCTGTGCGCGCAAACACGGCCACATCCGCTAACTACTCAGGATATATACATGTCAGTGAAGTAATATCTCACTATGTGCTTACATAACATTACATTCTCTGTTGACTGTACTCTCCAGCACACATGGGTTTTTATGGGTGTTTCGAATATTTATTATACAGACGATTACTACCTATATATACAAGCTGTGGTTAAGGTATACTTGTGAACATGATAAACATCCCTGCCTTTATTGGGATTGGGACCTGGAATGCACAGATACTATGCAGATGGTGTAACCATTACACTGTTGACATTAATGTTGCTTCTGCCTATTTCCTATTTAAATGATTTCTATGTGTAAGCTAGGCTAAGCAAAGGGCGGATGCCCCCAAACCCACTGAGCTTCACTTACTCTTGAAATAACAACATATACCAAATGTACTGTGAGACAATACATTACATTTCTATCTACATTCGGCATAGCCCCTCACTGACACACTTCAAGGGAAATCTTGTTGTGTGAATGGGTAACAGAATATACATCCCTGGGATCATGTGTCCCAGAACCATACAGCCAGGGAGGTGGGGGAGCCTGTCCAGTTTGATAGCTGCGAGACCTGTTGGGGAAATTGAATCGTGTTGAATTGTCACATTAACATGCCCTCTTTAGATCACTAAGTGACCCTATAACCCTCCACAACCCCAGTCTTCAACAGCTTCCAGCAACTCTGCCTGGAATTGCTTCATTGGCTATGCTTGACAGAGGCTCAGTTACTTCATCAATGGTGAGGAGAAAGCCAGCACACTGTAGCTATGCTTCTAATTGCCCTTGGGCAGATAGGTAGTAGGCTATCTGTGAACCTCTAAAGTGCAGGCCATCACAGCCATAATATGTGAATAAACAGACTTTCAGATCACAATATACAGTGAGAAATCACCATGTAGTCAGGAAACAGTTAAGTACAGCAAAAACATACAGAACACTGATACTTAGTCACTCCAAAAGCCTATCTTGGAAGTTAGACGACTTGTATAAGTTTAAGGCTTTTTATTGCTTACCAGTAGGTTACCTACAGGAGAGATGAAAAACAAGCACAGATGGGAAACATGCATGCAACAATACCAAACCGGCCTATGTGTCAGCCTTAGGCTTTGGAATACTGGCCAAGGCTATTGCCACCCCCATGGTGCCTTATTTAGGAGTGTCTTGAAGGTTAATACCAGCTCTATAAACAGCACAATAGCAGAATCAGAGTTATGCTACTCAACACCAGGGGTTGTGATCACAACATGCATGCACTCACAGCACTCCTCAGGATGGACAACATCAACATCTGCGCAGTAACTGAGATCTGTCTTAAGGCTCCTGAGAGCACACCAGCACTACCAGACTACAACCCATACCACACATTTCAGCCACAGAACATGGACAGACACAGACATGGAGGGCATGTATCCATATTCATCAGGGATACCTACACCTCCAGGTTAGTGGGGAAGCATGATACCTCTGGGATCATCCATGTGCAGCTAACATCAGCCACAACTGCAATGTAAACTGTGGCCTGCTACGGATCACCCTCCATGACCCACGACCACCACTCCACCTACCTGGAGACAGTGGAGAACATGACAGTCCTAATGCACACCCTGGCATTGGTTGATGTCAACTACCATACCATTAACCGAGAAACTTACTCCAGTACTCACTTCCAGGCCCAGCGCTTCCTGGAATTTATCACCTCATATGCCCTGTATCAGGTGGTAACCTCCCTAATGAGGGGTGGAAACATACTAGAAGTGGTCATCTCCAACATGGGCAAAAGGTGCACCACAGTGGAGGTTAACCGGTCACTGGTTAGATCTGACCGTGAACTATTCACTGTTTCCACACCCAAGCATCTCCCCCACCCGCGGATACCACAGTGTATACCTTTCCTACAGCTGAATTTACACTACTAGTGACAGGGTTGGGGGGTTTCGCAGCCCCCACACTAAGGGGAAACACTGCTCAAGATACAGACAGATTTACAAATGCAGTCTAGAAGCACCTACATGGATGTATCGATCGTGCCATCACTGGTAAACCAATACTCACTCCTCCTAGACAAGGACACTAGTCTGGTGGACCTCTGCAATAAACAGACTATACTACAGAAGTAGGACAGTGTTCCAGACAAACAGCAAATCCCACGAAGGGCAGACATCCATGACCACTATTAGTATGATACGTTGGACCCTCATGACATCATCCAAGGCTAACATCAGCAGGAGAATAAACAAGGATTTGAAAGATAACCACAAAGCCTTCTTTGGCTATGTCAAGGATCTAAGTGGTGACACACAGATTTGCACTGTGCTGTTGAAATATAGCACACAATATGCTGACCCTACTGATATCGCCAACATCCTTGCAGATACATTCAGTGCATACTTCACCCCCTAAAGAGCCCACAACACTACCCAAAAGGTACAGTATCCCACACATCAAAGACACACAGGTGTAAATGGCCCTCTCTAACAGCAGAACACAGTGTCAATGGAGGCAGATGTTGTCCCAGACTGCATCTTGCAAACTGTACAAGACAACCTGACCTCACCACGTAATTAAGCTTTCCAACCTCAGCCTCTCCACAGGCTACATGCCCATACAATGGCACGTGACAACGGTTATTCCACTCCATCAAGGTGGAATCACAACTGACCATGGTAACTACTACTCCATAAGCCTGGCTAGCCTGGTTTGCAATGGTATGGATCACATCCTCATGGCACTCATTAACAAAGACATTGGTAACCTCCAAACACATGACCCGACCCAGGTCAGCTTGGTTGATTGCAGTTCATGCCTACTGAACCTGTTTGACATCTTACATACAGTCACCAAGATGTTAGATGATGGGAAGATGGTTCACACATACTACCTGAACCTCCCCAAGGCTTTTGACACCATGCTCCACTCAGGTATTATTGATAAACACACAAGCCTGTACATACACCCATACATCACAGGTTGGGTTGCCAACGGGCTTACACACAGAACCCACATGGTATGACTAGCAGTCTCCAGGTCCAACTCTTGACCAGTCATGACTGGTGTCCCACGGGACTCAGTCCTGGGAGCCCTACTGTTTGGCATATACTTCTCAGAGGTACAGGCAAACACAGGTGGACCATGGCTGACCATGTTTGGCAATGACTCAGTCCTGGGAGCCCTACTGTTTGGCATATACTTCTCAGAGGTACAGGCAAACACAGGTGGACTATGGCTGACCATGTTTGGCAATGACTGTAAACTGGGAGCCAGGATTGATAGTCCAGCTGACACAGACATCCCTCAAGGGGCCTCACAGAGACCATCACAGGGTGTCAATGTCATGGCCTCCAGCCAAGTGTCACTAACTGCATGGTCATTCCATTGTGGAATATTAAGCACCCACATATTAGCACATAAGTGGCAGCCACTGTAATATGGATGAGGTAATGGGGTATCTAGGGACTAAGGTAGATAGTGATCTCCCCTTTGACAATCATATCTCCACAGTAGTTAGGACATCCTTCTATGTAGGCCATCTGTTTACTAAAGGGTTCCCATCTAGACATACTGGAGTTATAGTGCCCCTTTACTAATCACTCATCAGTCCCGTCATAGGGTATAATAACCCATTTGGGATGTACCTCAGAAGACACTTCCAACAGCTGGGAGGTACACAAATGTACCTCGCCAAGGGGAATACTGGCCTCCAACATATGGCCTATGCAGCCAGACTGAATAAACTCCTGCTTTACTCACTGGCATCTCCTTTACCCAGCGATGATCTCTGCTGGCCAACACAGCCATGTCGAACTTAGGCTTAATGGATATGCTCAACCTATGGGAATCCCTGTCACAGTGAGCCACACACTGTAGTGAGCTGAACCTTGCCACAACAATAACTGGAAAATGCTGGAGGGACAGATTCATGTCACAGACACTCCCCATACTTTGGAACAATATCCCTAACTACATTATACAGAGCCCCTCACTAACACTCTGCAAGAGAAACCTTGAAGAGTGGATGGGGAACAGTAGATGCACCCCAGGGATCCCACCATTGGCTCTGCTTCACAGAGGGACAGTTAATAAATCAATGGGGTAGCAAAAGCTGACACACTTTGGCTGGGCTTATGAATGGCCTCTGGCAGTTGGCCAAGTACCTAGCTATGAATCTGTACATACAGTATCAGCACATGCTGACAGCTTAATTTACTGTTCAGGTGTTGACTTACCTTGTGCCAATGGCAGTTGTGTTTGTAATAGTTGAGGGCTGCCTATGTTGGATGCACACAGTAGACTGCCTATTCGTGACAATTTACAAGTAGTCTTGTGTGTGTGCCATCCATTTTTACTGTGTGTGTAGGTGGTGAAAGGTGTCAGTCCCTAGCTGCCTACACTGTCAGTGTGTGTGCTATACATTCCCTCTTTGCCAAGGCATGGGCATACTGGGCACGCCTCCATCTGCCTACTGGGGCTGGCTCAGGGTGATCATGGTCTGAGTTCCTCTGTGCCTGTGAAGCCCTTGGCAATGGTGGCGGGCTGTGAGGGTCTTCACCATTCTGTCTCTGCTGCAGCTGTTTCCACAGGACCATATTGTGTAGCATGGCATATACTATGAAGATGTGGGCACATGTGCCTGGAGAGTACTGCAAGGGTCCACCAGATATGTCCAAGCAACGAAATCATGATTTCAGCATCACAAACACATGCTCTATGATAATTCTGGTTTGTGTGTGTGCTTCATTATGGCATTCCTGCATGGGTGTGTGTGCATTTCTAATGGGCGTCATCATCCACGGTTCCAGTGCATAGCCAGCATCCCCCACCAGGTGGCCATATGGGATGTCCCCCCCTGGCAAATAACTGATACAGCTGTGAGGCATGCCAGATGTGAGAGTCGTGATAGCTTCCAGGGCTGCCAGCACACACATCCATGATAATGCCCTGGGCATTGCACATGACCTGGCAGTTGATGGAGGGGTATCCCTTGCGGTTTATGTAGTGCCTACCCTGCTCACCGGGTGGTGACTTGATGTGTATGTGCATGCAGTCTATTGAACCCAGTACCTCCGAGTATTCTGCCAAATGGTGGAAGAGATGCATATTGCTGGCCAACTCCTCCTGCGTTCGGGGGAAGTATATGTGCTCATTGGCATGTGGTAACATGGCATCCAGGAACTGGTGTAGTACCCTGGATGCTGATGCCTGTGAGATCCCCATGATATCCCCAGTTGGTCTTTGAAAGGTACCTGTAGCTGGTATCCTCAGGCTTACACATACCCTTGTATCCACTGGGATGGGTTCCCCTCTGTTTGTTCTGGCTCTGAGGCATGGCCAGCACAGCTCCACAAGTTGCTGTAGGATGTCCCTGTCCACCCTGTAATGCTCTACTATCTCCAGATCATGTAGGCCCTGGTAGTTTACCCTGGATCTGAACACTCTCCTCCTCCTCTGGTGCCTGAGGTGGTCATGTGCATCATCCTCCACACCACCTTTAGCCTCCAACACATGCTGGTGGATCAAAGCTATGGCAGCCCCTAACATGTACATACTAAAAGTTCCCCGTCTGTATACACCACTGGTGCAGAGTGTATGGGAATACACAAATGTGTATGAGGTGCTTTCACACTTTATACTATTGTGCTATGGATGCTACTGAGGTCAGTGGGTGTGTATGAGCTATTCCAGCTGCAGCATGTCTTAATTATGGGTTTTGTAATGAGTACTGCAAGTGTGGGGCCTTTACTGTGGAGATATGCTTGCCTGCCTTGATTAATCTGTTGCCCTTTAATTCACTTTTAAACCTGGATCCCCTCCCATTATCAGGCATGCATCCACCTGCCATCTTTCTTGTTTTGTACTTTCCCTACCCAGTCATGGCAAAATGTGTCTTGTAGCTGATATACTGCAGATCGGCTTTGTTCTGCTTTGACACTTTTTTGTTTTTTTTGCAGTACAGCCCCTCCCCTTTCCTGTTCTGCAGGTAGCTGCTTGCAGCCTTGTTAGCTGTTGTCAATGGCCCACTGTAGGCTCCTAGGTGTTAATTAGTCATTTGTACTCCAATTTCACTGCTGCAGCATTTCCTTATTTCCTTCCTATATCCTTCCTGTTTCAGGTGCAGTGAGCACTGCTAAAACCTGTTTACCGGGTTTATGCGCATTTTCATCTCCATTCACATGCATACTCGGTTACCTTGTGTACTCCCAGCTAAGCATAGCTATGGGCAGTTCAACACATCCCTGTCCTGCAGCTTTGCCTAGCTAGAGGCAAACCGGTTTAGCAATGCTCCAATGTGCTTACAGCAATGGCGACACACCCCTCTCTTGATGTCATCTTTATCTCAAGGGCACACCTTGGTGTTATAACACTACACTGTGAGGTGCATCCTTACACCAGCGGGGAATCTGTGATTCACTATTACTCGTCTCATTTGTATGGCATTGCCTACTAATTCCTAGCTACCATGCATAACACTGTCACAGCCACTTAGCAACCCTTGCAACATAGTATGGTGTAGCATGCCTGCCATTGACTATTATGGGGAAATCATGGTATGTGTTGCATTGCAGTTTTATTCTATATTTTTATATTTTCCTTGCGATCCCCTTTGCGTTCTGCTGCCCTGCGGTTCCACATTGTGATAGTGCAACTATATATGTTAAATGTTAATTTTATATTTTGTACATGTTTTTTTATGACAATGGCTATATATTTAGCCATTGGCATATATTAACAATATAATACATGTGTTTGGTTGGCTGTCATGGCTCCGATTTTATGTTTGCAAAAATGTAAACCATTTTCTACGGTTTACATTTCTGCATGCTTACAGTATGCCTGCACCACTTCCTGGATTGCTACATACCTTCATTTGCATGCTGCATTGCTGCACATGAGGTAATTAGCATACAGGGCCCGGGAGTTGTGCGGGCATAGCATACACAGGTAGTGCATGTGGGAGCAGCTCATACCTGGCTCACTCGGCAGCCATATTTGGTGTTAGAATGCCGACACTACGCCTGCACCTGGCGCAAGCTTTATGAATCCCGGGGATTGTTTTTTGTAGGGGGGAGGCAAGCCCCCCTGTACTCCCACACCCCTTACTAATTATATACACTAACTCTGAGTTTGCACAAACATGGAGTAAGAGGATATTTCCCAAGCCTAGGAATTGTGTGATTTCGTACTCCTGTTAATCATGTTGTTGTTCTCTTTCGGCTTTTCCCGGTTAGGGGTTGCCACAGTGGAACTCCGGTTCTCTAATGATTGGCAGTAGATTTTCACGGTGCCGAGTTTCCAGCTCAATGCCCAACCTTCAACGAAGGCACACCCATTCACGCATGTCTTTCAGAATGTCACTCGACCCGCGGGGAGGACATGCAGACTCCACACAGAAGGCACTCCCCGCACAGTAGCTGAGAATCGAACGGGAGAACCTCTTGCTGTGAGGCAACAATGCTACCACTGCACCACCGCAGAACTCTTGTTAATCATACTATTAGTCAACTATGCAGCTGTCAAACTAATAAGATCGACCATTTAATTAGCACCCATATATATATATATATATATATATATATATATATATATATATATATATATTTATATATGTATACATACATACATATAAAATACATATGGCTACAGTTCAAACTAACAGCTGTCCGGAATGCAGACAGTGTGAATTGCAGTATCAGAATACTGACATTTCAGAAGGCAGACACAAGTGAGTCTGAGGTAGTGTTGCTGGGTTAGGGTTTTGCATGTTTTTTGGCATGTGTTTCAGTGTCTGAGCCTATCTTGCATGGTAGTAGTGTTATAGAAAGGGTTTTTGTAAGCTGCATCTGGCACTTGGGGCAGACAGTTAGGACAGTGTGCTCCTGTGGTACAGGGTTTGATTCTCATAGCCTTTATTTGCCTACCTGTGTGATCATGAGCAATCATTAAACCAGACACTGCCTGGGTGCATCTGAGAATGTGGGCTAGGCTCCCCAATGGCCCACCTGAACTGCCGGCATAGTAACATCTTATGAACCTATGATTCTTGTACAGTATGATGCAGGGTTAGGGGAAGGGATAGGATTAGAGCTGGGATTAGGGTTAGCATGTCTTAATAAGGTGGGCAAGCCTCCCTGTGCCCACCTTTAAAATACCTGCAAACCCTAACCCAAACTCTGCACCACACATTAGTAAAACTCTTTCCATAAAACTACCACTATCAGACAAACATCATTCTATGGAATTGCTATGGTTTTGAGATTTTTTTGTTTTGTTTTATTTTACTTTATTTTAGTTGTTTTTGTGATTTACTTACTGTGGGGTTTGGATGATTTTGTTAGTTTATTTTGATGTGTTGCTATTATGAACAGTCAACATTTTGAGGTGTCAATATTTATGAAGTGTCAGTATGTTGATGTCAGTATTTTGACTGTGCATTTTGAACTGTCAGTATTTTGAGACATCGGATCTTGGTTACAGACACACTGAAGTTGTTCCTGCAGCCAGTCAGAATTATGTCTTTTTTCACCTTTCTAAATCCTTTAAGAACCTGAATGTATTGATGTCAAATAGAAGAAATAATTCAGCAGTAGGGCAGGTTGTTAAGCTAAATAGAGTATTTATTTATTTTTTGCCATTTGTTTACCAGGATGGTTTGACTGGGCACTCAGGCCCATTTTCAGCTGAGGTCAAGGAAGAAAAGCTCCATTAAAGTTGTAAAAATTACAAAATATTTACAGAGAAAAAGGAATTTCAGTTTCTTAATAGTAGAAATTGGTTTTTAGAGTCATGCAGTTTGTAATACAATGAAGAGGTTCATACAATTTGATTTCTGTGGGAGTGTCATACAATAATAAACAGACTGCATTTACATACAGAGCAATATACAGATTTCATTTACATAGCGATTATAAATGTAGATGGGATTATTTACATTATTTGCAGGATAAGATAGGAGAGCTGGAGAGTTAGGGGTTGGTGATAGTCTAGAGATCTGAGAGAGAGAGAAAATTAGTCAAGGTGTGAACAAGAACAGAACCAGGAGGAGTTTAGGTGCTGTTTTAGGTTGTACTTAAAGCTAAATGCACAGCTGTCCAGTTTTAATGGGATAGGCTACTTCCATAGTCTGGTGACACAGGACAAGTAGAGTGAGTCTCAAGCTGTATTATGGGTTTTGGAAGTTATTAGTGAGCTCTGAATACCTGAACAAAGGCAATGTGCTGGGGAATAGTGCATGAGAATGTTTTGTAGAGAGGGGCACATGTGTGGTTTGTTTATTATTTTGTGAGCAATTTGAAGCTGAGTGAATGTAAAGTGATTAGGTAGCTCTAGCCAACTGAGCTTCTTTAGTGTTAAGCAGTGGTGCATATGGTAGGAGGCATTAGCTGCAAATTTAGCTATTTTGTTAAAGCTGCCTCTAATTTTTTCAGTAGCGTGGCTTAAATGTTGGTTAATATGGATGATGCATAGAGAGGGGACATGAGACGGTATGATGATAAGGATTTTCTTGAGGAGTTTGTGAGGTAAATTTTGTTTTGGTAGAGGAAACCCAGTGTTTGTTGAGTTTTCTTAATGGCCTGGGTGATGTGCAGTTTAGGTTATTGTCTGTTATGACTCCTAGTAGTTTGGTATTTGTTACAGTTTCTATGGTGGTGTTTATTGAGGTACTATTAAAGGGGGTACTGGTTGTTGAAAGAGGTCTGGGCATGAAAAGCATTCATTTTGTGTTTTTGGTAATTAAGATTAGCCTTTGGCCATGATTCTATGGAAGTGAAGGAGCCCTGAGTCATTTGTTGAAGTAGAGGAAGGTTTGAGGCTGAGCAGATGATAGTGGCATCATCAGCATACTGTACTAAGGTGGAAGGTTTGCTGGCTTTGTACAGTTTCTTTGTGAAAATATTAGAAAGTACTGGGCCTAGAATTGATCTTTGTGGTACACTAACAGAAACAGGGAGGGATGAATGGGGATAGATCCTGATTCCATTTTATAGTCTGTTGTCTGTGGAGAGATAGCTACAGAACCAAGTAAGAGCTGAAAGAGATAGTGGTAGGGATGATAGTTCATTGATTAGCAGTTGGTGGGATGCTGGGTCAAATACTTCTGACAGATCCAGGAACAGAGAAGATATTAGGTTACCATTGTTTCTGTTGGTATTTACGGTTTCTGAGAAACTGGTCAAAAGCCATGTGTGTGAGGGAGCAGTTTGTTGATGGATTAGTAGTTGGGAGTGCATGCATCTTTCTAGGATTTTGGACAGAGGGGAGAGAATTGCAATGGGGCGGTAGCTGGAGAGGTCTGTGGCTGATCCACCTTTGTGATGTGGTATAATATGTGATTTTTTTTCCAGATAGTGGGTTTATAGTTTTCTGTGATAGATATATTCATGAGTATAGAGATGGGGTATGCCAGGATGTCTGCAGCTAACTTAAAGCATTCGGGTGGAGGTTGTCAGCAGCTGGTGCAGTGGTTTTCAGTTTTTGAAGGTAGTTACTAATAGTTGAGGTAGGTATTTGATGGAAAGAAAAGAGAGATGTATTGTGAGTATTGGTGGGACAGAGAGATGGGAGGGCAGATTAAATGAAGTGTATGTTGAAGTGGGTGGCTGTGGGATCTGTGTCATTCTTTGTAGCAGGAAATGGGGTGATGGTTTGACTGGGATATAGTAGGGTTTTTATGGTTGTCCAGAATTGCTTGGGACTTTGGTGATGTCTGCCTTAAAGTGAGTTTAAGAATTTGTATTAAACATACAAATACTGATGAGCTAGAGGGGTGCAGATGTTCAATACCATTCGTCTAAGTGGGTGGGGGCAGGTAGAATAAACTTCCAAACTTTGCTTATGTTTAGACACATTGTTGGAGGCTTCAGTCAGCATTAATGGATGTACTGTTCACACACTTACTGCTGCCTGAAGTAAATATTAGGCATCAGTCCTTGATTTGAAAGCCATTATATTTGATTATTGAGAACTGCTGAAGAAGTGAATACATGTGGATAAGTATTTCTAACTTAATGAATTAAAAACTGCATAAAATAATAGTTTCAAGCAGCAGCAAGATCAGTTACATCAAAATAAGCATACTCGGAGGATACAGCCTAAAACCTAAAACATTCAGGGTTACCACCTGTCCCTCTTTGCGAGGGACAGTCCCACTTTGGACTGTTGTGTCCTGCGACAAAAACTAAAAAATGGCAAATGTCCTGAGATTTTAAGACAAAATATATTTCTTAAATTTTCTTTAATAATTGCACAAAACTGTTATTTTGTATATGAAACACATAAATATTATATCAAATAGCAAAACAACTCAAATGCTACAAAAATAAGCTTTTATTTTGGCAAAAAAGTGAAGTTCTGACCTTTGCACTGGCCCATGGGTATGTTTTCTCCTGCAAAATCTCACATTTCTACAAAAAATGTCCCACTTTGAGCATTTGAAAAGGTGGCAACCCTAAAAACATTAGTTTGATGAGGTATTATTATATATCTACTTATGATGCAAACACAACAGAACACTGGGGTGAGATCACAATTTCAGAACATTTTCTGCAAAAATCTAGAACATTTTGAAGTTAGAAACTGGAATCTTGAGAACAAGAGGAAATTGCTTGATATTTGCATCTTAAGCCTTAAGAAGTGGCACAATTTGTGAGTTGGCAAATTTACTGAAGAAAAATTCAAGATGTGAAAATGAATTATTGAAAATCGGAAGAACAGTGTACTCTTCACAAACTGACAGGTTGCAAAAATGGGAAACAGGTCAGCTAGAAAACCTTTCCTACTTTCTGAATATTGTTTAATGTAGGTCAGAATATTTGGCACTAGAGACTCAAGAGCCAAAGCAATGAAAAAAGGATTTTTTAATCATTTTTATGTATATTCAAAGCTGTCAACCACTTAGCACACGAAATCTGGACAAAGCTTAAATAATGGGGGTCAAAGGCCAAAACTAGCAACAGATTTTTAAATATTGCTCTTATAAACTTTGAAAGTCGCTAGAATACAGGATTTGTGTCGGCATGTATTTTCAGTAGGATATGGTCTGAAACTTAAATGTATGTCATTATTTAGTGACTTCAATCTTCAGTTATTTGACAGAAGACCACAATTTTGTGAGAAACAGGCCAAAAATATGAGTTGAAAATCTGGACATTCTGTGAAAATATGGGCATTTTGAGAGGTATATGCATATTGTAAGGGTCAACTCTACAGAGCTTATGAAAAAGGTGACATTCCAGTTTCATGAGATGAACTTCAGGGAATAAGACCTGGTATTGTTAAATACAATTTCCAGTCATTACCTTCTATTGTACCTTATTAAGAGTTGAAATTAGTCCAGATTCCATGTATTTAACACTGAATAAAACAAGCTGAGAGTGTTACAAGTAGTGAATATAAACAGAAATACAAGTTATGGTGAGTTAGTGTTCTGGCCTAAAACGTGAAATTACACCATGAAATGTCATAGTTTTACTAGACCCCTGAACTTAATTTTTTGTTATTTATAAACATACACACACTCTTTGGATGATATTCAGAGTGTTGTTGCAAAATGCATTTTTTGGTACACATTTTTAAGAGTGGTTTCCGGGGAAAAGATTTCTGAATCTCTAAAAAGGCAACTTGGGAGCTTTGTTTGTAAGCTTTTCTGGTAATGATAGAAAAGAAGTGCCTTGTTGGTCCACTAACACTAACCACAAAGACACTGGAGCGCAGATGTGGTGTAATACGTTTAATTGGACCAACATAGGTTTTGCAATTACTACAGATTTCTGGCTAGCAGGAGCCTTTTGTCGGTGTTATTGCTAACTCCCAATGAAGAGCTCCTGCAAGCCCAAAAGTGCAATAATTGTAAAGTCTGTGTTGGTCCAACAAAAGTTATTGCATCACATCTGTGTTCCAGTATCTTTGTGGTTTCTGAGACTGATCTCGTGTAGTGGCCAAGGAGATGGCTGTGCATAAGCAATATAGTTACTAGTGCTGTTTGAAGTGTTCTACTTTTATTCCAAGAATTAGGTGTTCTTAAAAAAGAAATAAACGTTAAAAGTGCCTTCAGGTTTTGGGGTTACGGTTAGAGTTTTAAGGTTAGATTTAGGTTTTTTTAGGGTTAGTATTTTAGAGTTAGTGTTACAGAGTTGGGGTTATAGGTTTAGGGTTAGGGCTAGAGATTTAGGGTTATTGTTTTAGGTTTAGGGGAACTTAGTTACACATACTTGATCTTAGCCAAACAGCCAAGAAGAGTTTATGGATTACATAGATTGTTTCCTAGGATGAACATACCACTGAAACATATTACCTTTTTTATTTGTAATTCTCACAAATGGGCATAAGTCCCATTCAGAAAGCAAACTATGCAAATGAGTACCTTACAGATAACCTATGTCACCTTTCCCTTAAAAGGCAGTGACTGTACTGATATGTACTACAGTGTGTCATGTTTTTAAAACTGTTATCAAAAAGAAAGGTGCTTATATGAGAGCTGTATTACAGTAGAGCCATATAAATATTTTGATGCTGTTCAGTTCTAGCAGTTTATGATTCATGGGTGGTAGTTAAATGAGTTTTGATGGCTCTATATTTATACAAATTAATTATTACAGTTCCTGAATTTAATTAAAATACACGGTTATGATATTGCTGGCTTGCAATATGGGTCCACAGTTTTTTGTGAACTGATTTCAAGGGAGCATCTGCTACTACATACCACTGACTGGCCTGGAAAAAAAGTTTAGTATAAAAGTGGGTCTGTCTCAAACCATCAGGACTTTAATTATGATCAGTGTAATTGCCATTAATACACAAAAATGTATTTACATTTGTTTACCAGGAAAGTCTTACCAGGAAAAGCTCCACATTTATATATAACCGTTATACATTTCACTGATACAATCATGTATTCTAGATAGGATACAAAGAATAGCAGTACTGTGATTGTAGGTAGAAAACAAGCAAGTTAAGTGTACATATGCTTAGTAGGGGTATACTAGTCAAAAACAAAAATGACAGGTTGTGTTCCTTTAGCTGCCTTAAGAGACTGGAGCACAGATGTGGTGTAATACTTTTAATTGGACCAACATAGGTTTTGCGATTACTATTTCCTAACCAGGGTTTATGCAAGAGCAGGTCCATGATTCTGATAGGTGTGATATGAGACATTTTTTTTTAAAGTTGGAAGTGTTAGTAGTTGTACTGATATTTAATAGCGGGGAATTCCAAGTTTTGGCTATGCAGTTGGAGTTAAGGGAAACTCCAGCATTGACCAGACCATGCTGGTGTTCTCCCTACCAGCACATGCATTGCAGTAGCAAAGGCATTCCACTATGTGTATACATACACACACACACACACACACACACACACACACACACACACACACACACACACACACACACACACATACACACACACACACACACATCCACTTATCCACAAACAAGCCTCCCCATACCTACTTAGACTTACAGAAATGCGCATCCATACACTCCCACACATGCTGCAACACACACATATCCAGATTCATGATTTCCTATCTAAACTCCCTAGTTTGAGCACACAAGCAGACGCAAGTGTGGACACAAATACACACACACACACACACACACACACACACACACACACACACACACACACACACACACACACATTTAATTTCATACAGCCTTATTCATTCCTCTACGGACATGCACAAACATGTCCACACATGAACCCCACCACCACCTCCACTGCTTTACTGGACTTACTTGGACCATGAATACTTCCGTATGAATGACTAAATGACCATGATTTTTTGATGGTATTCACTTTTCCTCCTAGAACAAACTTTTACTCAGCCAAGTGATTTTCTGAATTGTGTGGCATAGACCACATTGTTAATTAGCATAAACCAGTTTCCTGGAGAGCCACATTAGCATGTGGCTTTGCTTGCAAGAACTCTTTCCATGCCAAGTCCACACTGCAGGGAGAAAGCCTCAGCTGAAGAGCCAGTTGTGAATTGGAAATACTTAGAACAATGTGGAAACCTTCAAATATAAGGCTTTGGCAGCAAACAACTAAACCTTTCTGAATCCCAGAGAATATGTGCATTACATCTCACATTTTATTTTTTTTTAATATTCTGGGATCTTTCCATACTATACTCCCTATCATTAGATTTTAATATAGAAGTATTACATTTCCTGTTTGCTGTTTGTAATGAAAACAACACTCATAATATTTGAAATAATCAAATAATTGTTTAGTGATATTGATTTAGTGCTTTTAACAGCTAGGAAGTTTGTGCTTGTTTCCCACCTTTCCTGTAACTAGTCTAGTCCAGATATAGATTTGCTGTATCCAGGACTGTTTGTAAGCTTCTGAACCCCCCCCCCCCCAAGCCTTTCTGTGTTGGAGGGAAGCATTCTAGCTTATCAGTGGGAGTGGTAAGTACTAGGTAGCCTATCTACCACAAGATCCAGGTACAGATTCATAGTTTTAGCATTTGAATTTGCTTATTCATTCTCAGCACTTGTTCAGAACTTGTTGTTAGCACTAAATAAGCTACAAATTACTACAGCACTCAACCTTCCTCTTTACCTAGAGGAAAACAGTTTTTATACTTACTTTACTTACTTGCTTAGAGAAAAACAGCTGTTATACTCACTTTCCTCACTTGTCTAGAGGAAAGCATTTTTTTTATTCAGGCATGTCCAAGGGTCAGCTCCCAGTGTTCTCTCCTGTCTATCTGATGAATCTGGGCATTTTGGGGAAATGTAGCAATTGCCTCATGTACACAGACAACCCTCTCCCCCTACTACCCAACACTACAACCTATGAGAGATGCACTTATCTAGCCAAACTGGGGGTAAAGCTCTCTCCAACTAAGACTGAACTTGACAGTAAAGAGGAGAAGGTTAACACTTGCACCACACCACACTCATCACACAGTCCCACTAAACCTATACCACCAAAATCCACACATAGAAATACAAAAACATTTGCAGAGGCTCTCAATAATAATCTGCTCAAGCAACAGAGACCTCCAAAGCAGAAACGCAAGCAACCTCCACCCCCAAGACAACCCAAATGACACATAGCCCACAGACTCAGTGTGCCAATAAACCACAGCCCATAAGGCAAAACAACGTACCCAACACACTAGTCATAGGTGACTCTATACTCAGGCACACTGATGTTCCACTCGCCAGGCTAAACAAGGAGAAGGTTACTGTCTGCTGCCTGTCGGGTGCCAGGATCTGCCACATAACCCATGCACTCAGGTCACTCCACAACAAGTACAAATATGACTCTGTCATTGTCCATGTTTGTGTGAATGACATGAGATGTACCTCCCTGGACTACATAAAAAGAGACATGGAAGAGCTCTCTGATCTTGTAGCCCAGGCAGGTATGACCCTAGCCCTAAGTAGCATTCTGCCATCACCCAGAATGATAGCGTAGTACAAGGACTAAATGACTGGCTTCAACAATTGGCTAAGCTTCTGGTGTCATTCTAAGGGGACCCAGTATCTGTCTGCCTGGGATGACATGGTCGACAGACCACAATGCTTTGCCAGAAATGGCCTGCACCTGTCGCCCCTGGGACTCCGGATACTGGCTAAGGGTCTTGCCGTGCCTATAGTGCCTTTTTTAGGCAAGGTTCAAATGACAAATTCATCACCCTAACTGGAACAGGCAAGCAAAAACTGAGGGTAATGCTACTCAATGCTAGAAGTCTAAATCTCAAAATGCACTCACTCGTGGCACTCCTTAAAATGGAGAACATCGATATGTGTGCAGTGACTGAGATCTGGTTCATGGCTCTAGACAGCACTCCTGAATTACCAGGCTATAACTCATACCACACTTTTCGGCCGTTTAACCTGGACCAGAACACCAAAGGTGGAGGTGTGTCCATATTCATTAAGGATATCCACACCTTCAGGCTAGTTGCGCAGCATAATGCATCCAAGGTTATCCAAGTGCAACTAACTCTGGGCAAAACTGCATTCCAAATTTTAGCTTGCTACAGATCCCACACCATGGCCCAGGATTCCCACTCCTCATTTCTTGCTATACTGGCAAATATTAGGGTTCGACCAAACACCCTAATAATGGGCAATTTCAACTACCCCACCATTAACTGGGAAAACTACCCATGTACCAACTCCTTTGCTCAAAGCTTTCTGGAATTCATAAATTCCAATGCCCTGGATCAACTTATACACACCCTCACCAGGGGCAACAATATCCTAGACCTAGTCATTACCAACATGAGTGACCGGTGTTCCACACCTGAAGTCAACTCCTTGTTGGTCAGATCCGACCATAAGCTAATCACCCTAGATATTCGCATCCCTCCCCCACCCACCATTAAGGAAACCATGCTAAAAAATGTCTCCAAAGCCAACTTCATGCTTAAGACAGAAGTGGCGAAATTCATGACATCCATGCAGATGGACAATACAGTTACAACTGCTGAATCCTACACAACTGCACTCTATAAGCACTTACACGAGTGCATGGATCGTGCTATCCCAAACAGAACCAAGACGTTATCCTCCAAAAAAAGGAAGCCAATCTGGTGGTTGCCATAAACAAACTCTACAACAGAAGGAAGAAACTATTGCAAAAGAGAGTAAAATCCCATGAGTGGAGGAGCTCCCTGGTCAGCCTCAGTAAGAAGCTGATATCCTTTATAAGATCCTCCAAAACTAGCTACAAAAACAAAATCACCACTGATTCTAAGGGCAACCAGAAAGCATTCTATAGCTATGTCAAGAATCTCAATGGCAACACCCAGATCTGCTCTGAGTTACAGCACAACGGCACAAAAATTACAGAACCAACTGATATTGCCAACATCCTGGCAGATAGGTTCAGTGCTAACTTTATCCCCCTCTCACCCCCTAAAGGGACCATATCTATACAGGAAGAATGCAGAGTCCCTGTAATCACATCTATGCAGGTAAAAGTTGCACTCTCTAAAACGAAAAATACAGCATCCATGGGATGGGACAACATCCCAGGCTGCATTTTACACAGACTTCAGAACGAACTGGCTCCCCACCTAAGTATCATATTCAATCATAGTCTCATGTCAGGCTTTGTGCCCACTGAATGGCACACAGCAACAGTTATCCCACTCCACAAAGTGGGAGCCACCACTGATCCTGGGAACTAACGCCCTATTAGCCTGGTCTGCAAGGCCATGGAATGTATCATCATGGAACTCATAAACAAAACATTGGTAACCTCCAAACTCTGGACCCCACCCACTTCGGGTTTGTGAAAGGCAGATCATGCCTTCTGAACCTGATTGACTTCTTTGAGGCAGTAACCAAAGCTGTAGACAAGGGTAAGGTGGTTCACACAGCCTATCTTGACCTCCCCAAGGCTTTTGACACCATCCCCCATTCTGGAATTATAGCTGAACTCACTAAACTAGGTATAAATCCCTACATCAGAAGATGGGTTGCCAACTGGCTCACTGACAGAACCTACACTGTAAAAGTTGCAGACTCCAAATCTGACTTCAAACCAGTGACAAGTGGAGTACCACAGGGTTCAGTCCTGGGATCTCTCCTGTTTGGTATTTACTTCTCTGAAGTACAGGCTAACACAGAAGGCCTCTGGCTAATGAAGTTTGCAGATGGCTGAAAACTAGGAGCCATAGTCGAGTCCCCAAATGATGTGGACATCCTACAGAAGGGCCTCACTGAGACAGATGCCTGATGTCAGAGGCATCTGTTTCAGTGAGACAGATGCCTGGTGTCAGAGGCATGGCCTCAAGCTCAATGCCAAAAAGTGCATTGTCATCCCCTTTGGTAAAAATTCTGTACCCATGAACTACCGCATAAACAGCAGTCTACTTAACACTAAATGTATGATAAGGGACCTTGGGACCCAGGTGGACAGTAGTCTCTCCTTTGATAATCACATCACCACAGTAGTCAGGAAATCCTTTGATGTGGCACACCTCATCACAAAAGGGTTCTCATCCAGGAAAAAAGAGGTCATTGTTCCCCTCTACTCAGCACTCATTAGACCCATTATAGAGTACAATGCCCCTTTTGGAATGTACCTCACAAGACATCTGGAGCAGCTTGAAAGGCCACAGAAGTACCTCACAAAGAGGATTACTGGCCTCAAACAGATGCCCTACACTAACTGTCTCAAAAAACTCCAGCTTTACTCTGTAGCATATCGCCTACTCCGAGAAGATCTCTGCCTAAGATATAAAGCTATGTTAAACCTAGAGCTGTTGGACATGCTACACCTAAAGAAATCCCAATTCCTCCAAGCTACATGCTCTAGGGACCTAAACTTGTCACCACAATAAACAGGACATGCTGGAGAGATAGATTCCTGTCCCAGAGACTTCCTATACTCTGGAACAAGTTACCCATCTATGTCAAGCAAAGTTCCTCATTAGCACTCTTCAAGAAAAATGTTGATGAGTGGATGGGAAATAGGAAATACACCCCGGGGATCACTTCTGTGGCTCTGCTCAACAAGGGCACATGAAATTAACTTTCTTGGGTGGTGTAAGCCAGGGAACCTTGTTGGCTAGGTTTACTTAGGCCCTTGGGCCAATAGCCTAGTACCTACCTATGAACTTATTTAGAAAACAAACACTTATCAGAATAATAAAATGATCCAAATGTTGAATGCAGTGCAAGCAAAAATCTTCATAAGTTTAACACCCCAATCAGAAATGTGCAATTTTAGTGAACATGTTAAAGAAAACGTGTTGTGTTTTTGCAGGAGGCAGGCAGCCTCACACCCCTTATTTAATTGTACTAGTTCCATGGTTGCACAGTAATGGACGAGGGGCAAAATTCTTTCTGTTTCCCTTCTGCAGCATTCCACTGCTAAAAGCAAACCACTCAAACTACACCTACAGTTCACAAAGTGATGACCCTAAGTAAACTTACCATTGACTTCTGCCATATCCCTCAAATACACACCACAAAAACATCTGATCACTAAACTACACAGATAATGCTTGAAAAAGCTGCACTCTGATAGGGCACTTTGATGTTTATGGTCCAGTTGTAATAGACCTGAAAACAGTGCTTGGGAAAAATTCTCCTATTAATAACAGGTCTGACACTGTTCTGAAGGGAAGGCACATCAGCAATACAGAAGTAGAGCAGAACAATATATACATCGTTATGTGACCTGTGCTGCCAGGATATATTAGCCAGTTCAGCTTTATAGGTGTCTACTAAGCTCACAACCAGTAGGGCCTTTTTAAGCCTAGTCATGCATCCCAAATCTCTACATTCTAGTGTTCTTTATAAGTGTAAGCAGGGGCTTGGGCGATTAAACATTTACAAGTAGGTGCCTGAGAGATGAACCATTTATGGGTTGTCTACATCTATTAGAGACATAGATGCCAAACTAGGGATGAATTTCCTGTTTTACATCCAGTTGTCCGAGTTACACTTGAAATTGGTTAGGGAGGAACTTTGCTTCACATGAATGGGGAGCCAGTTTAGCAGAAGGTGTAGTCTCTGGGATACATACCTATCTGTCCAACAGGTCCTATTTATATCACAGGTTAGATGTAAGTCTTTAGAATGGTTAATTCTTGTGCTGCTTGTTTAACAGATGTGCAGGAGGTCCATCGGGGGGGGGGGGGGTTCTGTCAATGTCTTGTATGCCAGGCATAGATCTCCCCTTAATGGCATATAAGAGCGAGAGAATCCAAGGACAGGGCTTTGAGGTGGTCTGCATAGAACATGTTACTAATGCCCTGTATTCTTTTAGATAGGAATCGCTGTGAGTGTTCCATTTGTTAGATGTGCCTGGTGAGGCACATACCAAAGGGGGCATTGTACTCAATGATAGGTCTGATGAATGTTGACTACAGTGGAACATTGACCTTCTTGTACCTAGATGCCATACCTTTGTTTATACGTTGAACAACACAGAATGATTTCCTCACTACTGTAGACATGTGCTGGTCAAAGGCTAGATTGCTGCCTACATGTGCCCCCAAGTCCCTGACTACTGGGTTAACTCTTAGGGATGTGTTGTCAGTATGATAGTTACCAGGGGTAAATGACTTCCTGAAGGACACTGTTATGCATTTCCTGGCATTTAGTTTTATTCCATGGCTCTGACACAAGTTATTTGTCTGTGTCAGACCTTCCTGGAGAACATCCGTGTCTGTGGGAGAGTCTATGACTGCTCCTAATTTGCAATTCTATGCAAATTTGGTCAGTCAGAGGCCCTTGACACTGACCTTGATTTTAGGGAGGTAAATGCCAAAAAGAAGCAGTCCCAGGAACAATCCGGGAACTTCCCTTGTGTCTGGCCCCTTTGTAGCAGAGCAATTTCAAATTATAATTCCCTGGGTCCTGTATGTGAGCCAGCTGGCTATCCATCAGGTGACATAAGGGTTTATACCTAACCTCTTGTGTTTATCAACAATGTCCAAGGGGGGTATGATGTCAAATGCCTTGGCCACGTCACGGTAGGTAATGTGAACCATTCTGGCCTCATCCATTGCTTTGCTGACCTTCTCAAAGAAGTCCAACAAGTTCAGTGGGCATGACCTGCCTTTGAGGAAACCAAATTAGTTTGGGTCCAGTGTCTGGAGGCTTCCTATGTCATTATTGATCATTTCCATGATAATTCCTTTCATGGCTTTACATATGTGGTTAGTGAGACTTATTTATTTATAGTTTCCAGTGTCTGTAGTTGACCTACCTTTGTGCAGAAGGATGATCATTGCTGTTCTCCATTCATTAGGCACAACGCCTGTTCGGAGATTATGGTTAAATAGCAGTTCCAGAGGGCTTGATAGGTTATGTCTCATGCTATTTAGAAAGCATCCTGTGATATTGTCTGGGCCTGTTGGTGGTGTTCTTGGCCTTAGAGAGACCATAGAGGACCTGAACTGTACTGATAGTGGGGGGAGTTATATTTGATGCTATTTCCTGAGGAGAAGTTGAGGGTGAGAGAGGGGTAAAGTTAGAGATGAATTTGTCTGCCAGTAGGTTTGCTATATCTTCTGGCTCAGTATAGGTGGTTCTGTTAACAATGAGTTCTTCATACAATTGTATATTGCCTTTGAGGTTACGAACTTAGCTAAAGAATGCCTTGGGGTTGTCTTTGGGCAGGGAAGCCAAAATTACCACAGATTTTGCTTTGGTAAACTTAATTTGTCCTCTGAGGAGTTTGTTTAGTTTGGCGAGAGTGCTTTTATCATGCTGGATTCTACAACTCTTTATTTTTGCAATGATTTTCTTCTTTCTGTTATACAGCCTATTGATGTTGTGATTCTACCAGGTTGGCTTGTTTTTTTGAGTTAGTTCTGTACTTCTGGTGGGTACAGCTGCCTCTAGGCAGCTATTTATATGCTTGTATAGTGATTCTGTGAACACTTTCCTGTAGGCAGCAATGTTCTCAGGGTTGATGGAGGCTTGAAATTTTGCCAAGTTATCATTTAATAGTAGAAAGTTAACCTTATCAGGTTCCATAACTTTCTGGCTGATGCTTCCCTTCTTTTGCTTGTTAATCTCCTTGTCGTGTCTATAGTCTTACTAGTAACTCTTTCAAAGTGTAGCAGTGTTAACTCATGCCTGACATCACTAAGAGCCTTCTTGTTACTTCCATCTGCTTCTTTTGTTCTTATTGAAACAATTTGGAGTAGGAGTCGCACCCATTTGTTCAGAATTCTCTGTGCAGCTACCACAATGCCAGTAAGTAATACAACTTACTATGTGTTTTAAACTTTGTAATTTACTAACTCCCTGTTAACGCTGATCTGTCCCTCATATATATCACTCACACATACCTAAATGCTTGGTCTGTGAAGTGCTATGCTGCAGAGTACCAGACAGTATTAATTGGGGATGGGGAATTAGTAACACAGTATACTCTGCATGGGGCAGTGCACAGAGAAATAGAAGGAACAGGTCAGCGCCCACTTCAGAGGCAGTGGTGTAGTAGGGATGCAGAACTGGTATTTTACCATGCGCCAAACAAATAGCTGGCATTCAGAGTGTGTTTAGATGAACTTCACTTTATGAATAAGTGTAGTGGTATTTAGGGATAGCCATACTGCATGCTGAGACAAGATCTGTGTGAATTGCTAGTTACAGAGGTGCACTAATAAAGGTAATGCCATTTTGCTACTCTAGTAAGAATTTTAACACATGCATTTAATATGTAATTCTTACTAAGCTCTGGTAGAATAAAGTCTGAAGTCATGGCCCTGATTCCAAAAGACTTCCTCTCAAAGTATATGGCTTACTCATTTTAATTTCTCCAAGTCTTTTGGGTTTCTAATACCTAAGTCAAAATATGATTAAAGTTCATGAAATTAGTATTGTTTCAATCTTTGATGTTAGCCAGAGTTGCTCTTTGCAGCACCCACAATGTGCCCAGTAATGACTATTTCTGCAATTTGCACTGAGTTGCATGTATTGGTAACATATCTAAAATACAGTTGTAGATTCTTTTTTATAAGACTTGTTGCTCCTACTACTATTGGAACTGTCTGAGTATCCTTCTTCCACCTTGCCCTCATTTCTGCCTGCAAATCCCGGTATTTTATAACTCTGTGTCTCTCTCTGTACGTAAGACAGTGTAGTCACTGGGTGTAGTAATTTGAATGATCAATGCTACTTTTGTCTTCTTTTCATGGAATACTATATCTGGTTTTCTTGCATCTATTTTTTGAACAGTTGGAAATGGATGATCCCATGTGATATAAACTTCATCATTTTCTATAATGCTTTGTGGCACTTGTTTCTAGTGTTTTTCACCTACTTCAATATTATAATGTTTGCACAATCCCCAAGGCAACAGTCTTGCCACATTATTATGCCTTTCAGTATACAGTCCTTCTACCATTAGTATATCACAACCAGAAACGAGATCTGTAACTGTTTCCAATTCTGTTTTACAAAGCCTACATTTGTCTGTTTCTCCCACATGTTGAATGGACTTTGTAAACCATTGTGTACACATAGTCCACTATCCTGGGCTGCCAATATTAACCTTTCACCTTTTGGTTTAAATTCACCTTTCCTTAACCATTCCTGCATTCGATCCTGATCAACATCAGATTGTTCCAAGAGTTTTCTATACTTGCAACTATATTTACGCATTTTCCACATTTCTTGCCTTCTCATCTGATTCTTCACCTTATATACTCTCTTTTATTTTTTGACACATTCAGTTGCTGCCTGATTTTTATCTGCTTCTGGTTTGATTTCCATTCCCACTTGATGCCAATATGATTCTGCTAAACTAAGCATGGAAGTCATCTTAGACTTATTCTCATCATGTTTCAAAACTTTCACTATGTTTGAGTCTAGTGAAGTTAGCAGATATGTATGCAGTCTCATGATTGCAGATCTATACATGTAATCAATTTTTGAGGAGGCCCATACCTCCTTCAGAACAGGGAATATATAGTTTTGGTATGCACGGATTTTTATATATCATTTGATGAGCATGAAGCATCCTTCTTGTTTTCCTGTCCAACCTATCCAGCACCTTTTGGGCTCAATCAGATACTCCAAAACTATAAATTAGGACAGGAAGAGCAAATCAGTTTATAGCCTGCACTTTATTCGAAGATGTGAATGCTGTTTTCAATATTAATTTACATTTTCTAAAATATTCCTTATTACATTTTATTCACATTTGTTCATGTTTTATTGCTGATCCTTCATCGGTTCTCAGATATTTATACACTTCTTCTTGCTCAAATTCTTTTATATCACAAACCTGTTCCAAACTGTTTTTCTTGGTGCTGTAGCTTTCCTACTTTAAAGGTTGCTTTTGCACATTTATCAAGACCAAATAACATTCTTATATAATCTGAAAAAGTTTTCCCCACTTGCAAGTGTGCTTTCAGTTCCTCATCTGATGAATTATGCAGTTTTAAATCATCTACAAAAAGAAGATGAGAAGTCTCTACACTTAGTTGTTTTCTGGGAGTCAAATTGTAGCTATGACCTAATCTATTAAGTAGATAGCTTAATGGGTTAAAGGCAAGACAAAAGATCAGCAGTGATGGAGAATCACCCTGGAATATCCCCCATTGAATCTGTATCCCTGGAATAATAATTTGTCCTTTATCATGGTTTAACTGCAAAGTGGTTTGCCACTGTTTCATGGTTGCTGTAATATAATCGATCAGTGTAGGGTGTAACTTATACATTTTAAGCACTCTTTTATCCATGAATTTGGGATACTGTCAAATGCTTTTTTTGTAGTCTGTCCATGCCATACTTAGATTCTTCCCCTATTTAGAGTTCTCCATTATGACTTTAACAACAAATGATCCTTTGCTCCATATGACTTTCTTTTATTACCATTTTGTTCTATTGTCATGATTGAGTTTTCTTCTAAATGACTATAAACTCTGCATCAATTCCAGTGTATAGTTTATTCATCATCGTAAGGCAAGTTATGGGTCTATAGTTTTTAGGATAGCTTGTAGGTTCACTCTTAAGTAAGAGTATTGTTTTTCCTGTTGTTAACCAGGCTGGTGTCTGTTTGGAGTGTGCATATAAATACTCATGGCTACATCTTCATATAAAGATGTTGTGATGCCCCACCTCTGAACCAGTAATCAAGGAGCCTCAGTCCTCACCACTAGCACCAGTGGGGGGGACGTACATTGGGAGGATGGCAGGTATACACAAAATATTTCCAGATTCACCTTTCTACATCAACTGCAATTTCTCTTAAGAGCACACAGAGACCACAGTACGTCCGGGACTGGTTTTTCCCTCTTTTTACAGATCCCCAATAAGACTCCCTACTGGCACAGCTATAGAGTTGAGATCTCAGCTGAGTGGCCAAGCCAAGACCTCCAACAGTCTCTCTGCCCAACCAGTGCTTTGTGTCACTGCCCAAGCAGCTAACACACACACTCTTGGAGATTTGTTTTACACACACACACACACACACACACACACACACACACACACACACACACACACACACACCTGGGAAAGGCTGGCATAGGTTTACTAGCTATGCCCCTTTTGCCCAGAATATATGGTAGTTACTACTGTCACAAGCCACCTCTTTATCAGCTACTTTAAGGCCCTATACAAAGGGTTTCCAATCTTACTCTGTAATGTCACTATCAATACAAATGATAGTTTGACCAAGAGCAAGGCTATTAAGAGTGGCCTACACACTGTCATCAAATAAATATGCAAGTACTCTCAGAACATAAATATGTCTCTACACAGATCAACCACAATGAAAGGTTTAAATATATTTAATAATAAATGATAAAAAAGCAAGAAAATATTCAGAATATACTTAAAGTTACTCCAGAGTTCAAAATCACAGGAAATATTTAAAACAACATTGCAGGACAGTCTTAAATAAATAAAGAAAAACATCTAAGCTTTGCTATATTCCTGACTGTGTTTAAGAAAATTACTGTACCCTAATAACTTACTTCAGAGCAAGCAATGCAGATGTGGTAAGTGGATCTTGATGTATTCAGGTCAAAGACAAAATACCGACTACAGTCTCTCACTAAGATACTCCTCAAATTATTATCTCAAATATTACTACTGGGATAGCTTGCAGAATGACATCACCTCTTGTCATCTGACTCTGTTCCAGGTGAACCCCCCCCCCCCCACTGATGCAGCTGGTAGCATTTAGCATCTACCTGTGAAAATGCATACACAAGGGCTTTTCTTAGATCTAAGGCAGATCCTGGAAGTCATAAAACAATAAAACACTTCCAAGACAATACAGAAACTTCTAGTTCTAGACATTGTGTCTGCTACTGTACTGAAACTGAAAGATAACATCCTTTAATTACATGGCCATAAGGTAATTTAATTACATCTATTTTTCTGAAGTTAACCTCATGTTTTCAGTTTCCGTCATTAAAATATATACATCTGAATAGTTACAATAGTGCAGGTACAGTTCTGTTCTAATCCAGTAGGGAATGCTTTGGTTACATCTTTAAACATCACTTTGTAAATACCTCTTCAGCACACATTTGTACATACCATTTTATATGACATACAGTTCTAATACATTTGTAACACAAGCATATGAATCATGCTGATATTCAAAAATGTCATATAATTATTTACAAAATTCCAGATAGGTGGGCTGGCAGTATATCCTTTTGTGACAGATGTTAATACTTTTAGTCAGACATTAGGTACTGCATCTGGGCCTGGAGTTTTACAATTAGGAACTTTTCTTAACTTGGGTTTTGGTTCAATCTCTCTGGCTGTTATTTCATCGTATACTGGGAGGATGACAGGTACGCACACAGTATTTCCAGATGCAGCTTTCTGCATCAAATGCAATTTCCCTTAAGAGCACATAGAAACCAAAGTCATTCCGGGGCTGGTTTCTCCCTTTTTCTCCATATCCCCAATAAGACTCCCCACTGGCACAACTACAGAGCTGAGATCTCAGCTGAGTGGCCAAGCCAAGACCTGCAACACTCTTTCTGTCCAACCATTGCTTTGTGTGCCTGCCCAGGTAGCTGAGACACACAGTCTTGGAGATTTGTTTTACACACACACACACACACACACACACACACACACACACACACACACACACACACACACACCTGGGAAAGGCTGGCACAGGTTTACTAGCTATGCCCCTTCTGCCCAGAATATAAGGTAGTTATTACTGCCACCAGCCACCTCTTTATCAGCTACTTTAAGGCCCTTAACAAAGGGTTTCCAATCTTACCATGTAATGTTACTATCAATACAAATGATAGTTTGACCAAGAGCAAGGCTATTAGGAGTGGCCTACACACTGTCACCAAATAAATATGAAAGTACTCTCAGAACATAAATATGTCTCTACACAGATCAGCTACAATGAAAGTTTTAAATATATTTAATAATAAATAATAAAAGTCCAAAAAAATACTCAGAATATACTTAAAGTTATGCCAGAGTTCAAAATCACAGGAAATATTTAAAACAACATTGCAGGACAGTCTTAAATAAATAAAGAAAAACATCTAAGCTTTGCTATATTCCTGACTGCATTTAAGAAAATTACTGTACCCTAATAACTTACTTCAGAGCAAGCAATGCAGATGTGGTAAGTGGATCTTGATGTATTCAGGTCAAAGACAAAATACAAACTACAGTCTCTCACTAAGATATTCCTCAAATTATTATCTCAAATATTACTACTGGGATAGCTTACAGAATGACATAACTTCTTGTCATCTGACTCTATCTCAGGTGAAACCCCCCACTGATGCAGCTGGTAGCATTTAGTCTCTACCTATGAAAATGCATACACAAGGGCTTTTCTTAGAGCGAAGGCAGATCCTGGAAGTCATAAAACAATAAAACACTCCCAAGACAATACAGAAACTTCTAGTTCTAGACATTGCGTCTGTTACTGCACTGAAACTGAAAGATAACATCCTTTAATTACATGGCCATAAGGTAATTTAATTACATATATTTTTCTGAAGTTAACCTCTTGTTTTCAGTTTCCATTATTAAAATATAGACATTTGAACAGTTACAATAGTGCAGGTACAGTTCTGTTCTAATCCAGTAGGGAATGCTGTGGTTACATCTTTAAATGGCACTTTGTAAAATACCTCTTCAGCACACATGTCTGTACATACCATTTTATATGACACACAGTTCTAATACATTTGTAACACAAGCATATGAATCATGCTGATATTCACAAATGACATATAATTATTTACAAAATTCCAGATAGCTGGGCTGGCAGTATCTCCTTTCGTGACAGATTTAGCCAGAAGCTACGTACTGCATCTGGGCCTTGAGTTTTACAATTAGGAACTTTTCTTAACTTTGGTTCAATCTCTCTGGCTATTATTTCATGCCATTTCATATCCTATACATTTGAACTTCTTATTCATTCTTTTATTTTTATCTATTTAGCATCTTTGTTATGATCCACATGATCTTCATAGATATTTCTCCAAAATGTATCTATTTCTTCTTTTTTGGTGGTGTTTCAATTTCTTTTGCCTTGTTTCCCAGTTCTCTATAAAATATTTTTGGGTCATCAATAAAGTGCTTATTTTGTACTTTTTCTTTATATTAATCTGCATATCTTCTAATTTTTTTTCTGTCTGTGCTGATATTTTTAGTTTATTATTTGTGATAGTGCACTAAAGATCCTGCTCTGTTCTGATACTGCTCATTGCTTTTATCAGGTCTATCTTTCTAAGTAGTTTTGTTGATTTGTTCCCTCTTCTGTACTATTCTAAGAACAAAATTTCTTGTCTTAATTGCTTTAAGGTTTTCTCTATTCGCTACTTCCATGATGGTATTCAGTTTCTCCCCTTCCTTTCCCTTACTACCCTATGTTTTTGTGGTAAGAAATTATTTGTTATTAATTTAGCTGCACGTTAGTATATTCTATTTACTTCTGTTATATCCCATAAATCTCTGTGGACAGTCCTAATTACTGTGTTCATTTGTTTTATCAAACCTCTAACTTTGTGGTTTTTATTGACTTTCAGTATTCTATTTTTTCATTGATCTTAATATGTCTATCCATCTGTATTAAATCAAACAACTCTTCTCTTAGATTATTTTCTTCTAAACTGAGGGTGCATTCCTTGTTCTCCATTTCCTTTAGATATTCCATAGAAAGTTCCAGAGCATTTTCCTGTGCCTCATTCTCTTCAGTTTCATCCTGTGTCATCTGTTGATCTTTCATATGGGAACTCACTGGCCTATCAGTCCACAATATTGTGTCAGAGATGCCACAGTTTCCTATTCCTTCCCTTGCTGTGCAACAACAACTGAACATTTGCACTGGTTTCCTCTGGAAGACTCCAAAGTATCTTCATATGACAACTGATTAGATGCTTCCTGCTCCACTGGATTCTCCTTAATTTGGGGATCCATTGATTTATCCTGCTGTGATGTTATCAGAATTAGTTTTTCTACACTAATTGTTTCACTTCACAGGTAATGCATAATCTCAGTTTCTCTTTCTTTAACTTCTCCATTACTAATCCTTTGTTTTTCTACTTTTTCTCTTTGTTTTCTTATTTTTTGTATTGTAAAATTTTCCTTGTCTGGATGTCATTGCCAGTATTTCTCTTCAAATATCTTTTGTGCTGCTCTTTTTGTATTTATTAGTTTTGCTTTCTCCTTTGCATAAATACTGCACCATATTAAATCTCTTTTTATGTCCCATGTTCATATTTCTTCTTCAGATGTCTCCTTGTCTCTCCTTCCTTTGGGTAGTTGTTGTTCCACCATCATACTATGATATAACCGGTGTTAGACTTTCTACACCAAATCCATCACTTTGCAGGTATTCCATAACTTCAACATTTGTTTTAATAATCTTCTGTTATACATTTCCTCTTTGTGAGCTTATTATTTATTGTGAAAATTTCCATATGTGGATGGCTTTGCCTGCATTTCTCTTCAAATATCTTCAGAGCTACCTTTTTTTTCATTTGCATAAATATCGTACCATATCAGATCTCTCTTTCTTTTCCATGTCCATATTTATTTTTTATACCTTTTAAAAATGTGTTGATTTTGTTCTTTATATTTTCGCAACTTCCCCAGTTGCTTCTTTTTCCAAACAGCCCAAGGTTTCTTGGTCCATATTACTCCAGTGTAAGCCTGCCCTGATTCCAAAAAACTTGTTCTCTGTGTACGTGACTTATTTTGTTGTAAGGCCTATCTATAAACAGGCTTGCACCAGACAGCCAGATTCCAAAAGACTTGCTCATGGAGTCTTTTGGAATCTGGTCTCATGGTAGCTTAGATGATGCTGATAGAAAGCAGGGAAATCTCTTAAAGACTCCTTTGTCTTCTTGATCCTTGGGAAGAAAACAAAAATAGCATGGGCCAGTTAAAGCATTCTCTTTCTCAGTTGATTCCCCAGGGTTCACAACTATGCCACTGTAATTGCTGCAAAACCTACCTCTTTGTTTTATATTTTCCTATTTAGCAATTGCTTTATTTTTTAGAAGGAAAGTCATAGTGTGGTGCATGCCTTTTGTGAGTTAAATAAAAATGGCAGTCATTGACCACATATATGAATGAGTCTTGAGATTGCTCTAGGAAAAAAATGGCTACTTGGTTTGTGTGCAGAGATATGATTTTGATGTAAAAGCATGGTGTACTTAGTGTACAGTTAACAGTAATTAAAAATTGCAGTTAAGGGTAATCTGAAAATAAGTTTAGTGGATACTGTCTCATATAATGTATACAAAATAGATACATTTTTATAACTAGAAAAAGCAAGCATAATGGTGATGATTTTATATATATATATATATATATATATATATATATATATATATATATATATATATATATATATATATATATATATATATATATATATATATATTTACATATGCTGATCCCTGCGGTGACATGTTATCAAAGCCTTATATGCTAAAATTATTTTCCCTTGGAAATATCTGTTATGAAGTGTAAATGTAGATGTTCAACAAATACACTGGGCTTGATTTCAAAAGACTTGCTGTCAGTTCAAGTTACCACGTATACTGAGACAGGTCTTTTGGAATCTGGCCCCCTGTGCAAGCCTGTTTATGGATAGGCCCTACACAGAGTAAGTCACTTGCAAAGGGAGCAAGTCTTTCGGACTGAGGGCAGACTTACACTGAGAGCAGGTTTTGGATTCTGGCCGACTGCCTTATTGGCATATGGGTAGTAGTGCCCTGCTACCCTATTTCTGGTGGTCTACCAAAGCTCAAAACCCCTTCACCTCCTGTAGGTGTGATGGACCAGTCACCTGAGAGCACAGGAACTGCTTTTCAGACCCACAGACAGGTCTATTTTCGTTTTCTAGTGCCACAGTAAGAGAAGGATCTCTGAGAAGACTGCTACTTACACTGGATTTTTCAGCTGCTGAGCTCAGATAAACCCTTTGGGATTTTATTTCCCACGTCTGCTTTTTTTTTCTGTTAGTGCTTCAGTAGTGTATTCTACTGTTTTTGTCTGATTAGAAATTTTGTATATGCTTCTGTTTCTACTTGACTAATATAGTAAGGCCTATGCTGTTGATTAAAATCTTTCATTTGGAAATATTGACAGGAACACTTGCTGATATTGCATTTTCTTTCTTTGAGGTTATGATTATTTGAGGTAATTGAGCAGGGTCACAGCATTTTAAAGGATTTGTTTTGTTTAACTTGAGATTTTGGTGATATTTTGTATGCTTAACATGACAGGAATTTTTCATCAGTTTATGATTTATTTCTTGTCTGATACTGCTTTAGGTTGTATCTATTAAATTTTACTTGAAACTAGCTTTTTTAAATTATGGGACTTTCCTGCGTGTATTTTGTGCTTGGAACTGTGTTACTGAAATTTTATGCAGTGCAAGGAAAAGAATAGTATCCCTACTGAAGTAGACTTCAAACTGCTATTTAGAGGGGGAATAGTGGATTTGTCTATTTTTTACTGGACTGAATGAGCAGCCAATATTTGAAAAAAATTGGGAATTAAATAAGCCACTCGGGAATTCATGCCACCCTATTATTTTGCCCTCAAAACCAATAAGTACTGAGGAAATCAGTACTGTTGAGAGGTATGGTGCTTGGTCATGCCTAGTCTCCAAGGCCCCTTGTCTGTGGATCCAGTTACAGTGTCACTAGCAACATCTTCACACAAAAAGACTATGTCTTCATCAACTCAATCACTTCAAATAAACTAGGTAATGGGGTAAAATCTCAGGGAAAGAAGCTGGCAATGTCCAGCACCATAGCCTTTAAGGGGTTTAACTACCATTGTTTTATGAGGACTGTGGTGGTGGTGCTGTGGTAGCATTGTCACCTCACAGTAAGACGTTGTCCCGTTCGATTCTCAGACAGAGCGTGTTCTGTATGGAGACATGCGTGAATGGGCGTACCTTCATTGAAGGTTGTGCGTCAGGGCCAGCAACTCGGCACGTAAAAATGTACTGCCAATCATTAGCGGACCAGAGTTCTGCTGTGGTGACCCCTAACCGGGAAAAGCCAAAAGACACAACAACGACTACCATTGTTTTATGTGGAAGTTTGTGTTGAGGTGTATGTGTAATTTGGACAAGTTCATTGCATCAATACCTGCTGTGCAAAAAGTCCGTGTCAAAGATATTCTGTCCAGTGTTTCTCAGGTGGCTAAACAAGCTTCAAAGAGTGGGACGAGAAAAAGTGATGGAGGTCCAGGAAGCATACAAGTCCACTATAAACCACACAGCTAGTAGCAACCACCAAAGATTTATTGAGCAAAACAGCAGTCAAGCACTTTCATCTTACATCAAGACTTCATCAGAACTGCAGTAATGACATAAACCACACAATATAAAGGAACATCCTGTAGTCATATGGTTAAAACTGACCAATCCAAATAATGCTTAAAAATTAATTAATTAATTAAAAATTTGAAAATATACTAACAGTTTGAAACAGTGTGTATGAGTGAAAAAACAGTGCCAAACATATTACAACAATGAATATACAACACATTATAAAAATGACTGATGAATTACCACTCCATACTTTTCAATTTTAGGATTGGGGTAATGGAACAGCGGTCATTAAGCCAGGGGGAGTAAGGGCATCACATTTCAAAATCAAGATTAATTCCTTTCTGTTGAGGTGTTCTTCTGTACTAAAACCCCTTGTATCCCATTCCATATAGTCCAACACTACAATCTTGAATTGGTGCTCAGGAAAAACTGAAATATGCCTACATGAGGCATTGGTGTTCATCCCTTTCTTGATGTCATTCAAGTGTTCATAAATTCTTTCTTTTAGCTTAGTCTTTCCAATGTAGAATGCCTTACAACATTGACAAAGAGCTCCATATACCACCCCCTTGGATATACAATTGAAGTGTTTCTTTACTTTAAATCTCCTATTCCTGATGAAACATGAGTTGCACAATAAAATATGCTAACAATAATTGCATTGATTGCATTTGTACATGCCCTTAGGTCTACTTGAACAACTCACATCACCTTTTATTTCTAAAAAGTTCTTAAAACACTTGCCCTTTCTGAACACGACCTATGGCTTGACCTCAAACAATTCTTTGCCTTCATTGATACTCATCACAATTGGGCAAAAATTATGCACTGTGTCCACAGCATCATAGATGTTAACAGAAAAAGTGATTATTAGTGAGCATTCAAAAGGGACAATTGATGATTGTGTTTCTTTGGACAAGCTATTACCAGCCAAATGGTCATCAGTGCGACCACCATGAATAGGCAGTAGTGGTTTATAAACACCATTCCTCCTCTTACCCTGGACGCCTTCCTTAATACTGTCCAGTAACTCATGGGGGTAACCTCTTTTACTGAACATGCCAATAAATTTGTCTATTTCAACAGTGAAGGTGGCATCATCAAAAATCATACGAGCAGGTCTGAGCAAAAGCCCCTTGACCACAACCATCTTTTGAAATTGTGGATATCAACCATCGAAATGGAGATAAGAGTTAGAAATGTTTTTTTATGGTAGATGTTGGAACAAAAAGAATTTCTCAAAAAAATCAACAAATGTAATTTCTCAAAAAAAATCAACAAATGTAATTGTCATCCTTGAGTCATGAGTTCAGCTCTGGCAACTTTCCAGATAATTTGGGGTTGATTTCACCTATGTTTAATGATGCAGCTATTGATAATAATTGTTATGATTTGTCTGAATTGATACTCATGGATGTAAACAAGTCAATTCATTTTGATAGTTCCATTTGTTCAACCACAACTGGTGGGGTTCACAACATTATGGCAACCTGTTCACTAGTTAATTCCTCTTTGAGGGACATGAACAGTGGATTTGAAAATGTGGAATTTTTACATGACACCACTTATGCAATGACCAATTTACTTTGTGAAGCTGAAGTTGATGCTAGTGACATTTGTATTTCTAGTAGTGAGTTCCCCAGATATAGTGCAGTTAACACAGACTTTGGGACGTATTTTGGAGCATTGCAAAAGGATGTTGTGAACAGGGGTGATTCATGGGTTAAGTTAGTTACTGAGGCACAGCTGGATGACTGTCCTGAATCCTTGAATAATTCAGATGCAAACATTGTTCATTTTGACACTGTTAATATTGTCATTATTGAACCTTCTTTACAGGTATTCACATCTACTGGGTCTAGTTCTAGCTTGTTTTCTGATGTTGAAAATAGGTTAACCCTAATAATTCTGGGGAGATACCAGTTTGTATTCAAAATACAGACAATGATTTTTCAGTTTATAATTTTTCAAGTATCAACATTACAACTGAACATGCCAATGTGTTAAGCAAAGGGATGAGTTATGTGCTGGCTAAGGACTTTGATTTGGCTGAGGTTTTGATCGAGTTAAAATTGTTTACACATTAGCTTAAGTTGGCGCTCTGGATTCAAACTGCCTCCCTGAACTCTGGCACAAACCCTAACAAACATCTCAATAAAGCTAGTTCATTCAACCCACTCTTAAATAGCTGGTTATCTCTCTTTGAAAAAATGTGTGATTCGGAAATCTTTTTCTAAAAAAACAGCTAGAGACTACAACTTATCCAATGAGGAGGCATTGTTGTTCAAAGAATTTTGTAATACAAGTATCAGGATAATGAAACCAGACAAGGGTGGGGGAATAGTTGTGATGGATGTCAATGTCTATAATAATCGTATGCATGAGTTTCTTTTCACCGAGACTTATATCCAGATATCTACGAATGAGCTCAATATTGCTTCTTCAAAAATTGATATCTGTCTTTATGACATAGTTATGCAGGGGCAAGTTGACAGTGACATGTATGATTATTTACTCAATCAGCATCCAGTGGTAGCAGGCATCTTTGGGATAACCAAAATCCATAAAGATCTCCAAAATCCACTTTTGAGACCCATAGTGGACGCTTTAGAAGCAAGACCTTCTACATAGCCAAATATGTGGACAGCGGACTAAAACTATTAGTCATTGAAGTCCCACATATTTGTAAGGATTCTTGGGATTTTTTGACCAGGCTAGCGAAGCTCAGGTTCTCGGGTGATTGTATTTTAGTCACAATAGATATCCAAAATTTATATTCTGTCATTCCCCACAAAGTAGGGTCAAAGTGGTTGGAAAGTATTCTGTCTGACATAGGACTGTTGTTGAATAATGACATTAACACGGCTTGTATACTTATGGATCTGGTTTTGGCCAACAATTTTCTTTATTTTGAAGGCCAGTTTTTCAGACAGGTGAGTGGGGTGGCCATGAGGGCTTATTGCGCCCCAAGCTTTTGCCAACTTGGTCATGGCCTATTGGGAGAAGCATTATGTATTCAATAGTCCCTTTATCAAAGCTTGGTCATTTTATATTCATTTCCTGGAAGGTATTTTTATCGGCTGGGATGATTCTGCCACAAAATTAAATGAATTTCTCAAGTATATCAAGGGTAGCACATCTTTTCTAAAGTTTACCCATATGTTTGATCATGATTCAGTGGCCTATTTGGATGTATTGGTAACCAAGGATTATTAGAGAAATTGTTTTTCTTCCAACATCTGCCGTAAAAAAACTTTTTCCAACTCTTACCTCCATTTCGATAGTTGGCATCCACAATTTCAAAAGAGGACTTTGGTCAAGAGGCAGTTGGTCAGACTTGCTTGTATGATTTCTGATGACCCACCTTTACTGTTGAAATAGACAAATTGATTGGCATGTACAGTAAAAGAGGTTACCCCCATGAGTTACTGGGCAGTATTAAGGAAGGAATCCAGGGTAAGAGGAGGAATGGTGTTTACAAACTGGTACTGCCTGTTCCTAGTGGTTGACCTGATGACCATTTGGCTGGTAATACCTTGTCCAAAGAAACACAACCATCAATTGTCCCTTTTGAACATTCACTAATAGTCACTTTTTCTGTTAAAATCTATGATGCAGTAGACACAGTGCGTAATTTTTGGCTAATTGTGACGAGTATCAATGAAAGCAAAGAATTGTTTGGGGTCAAGCCAAAGGTCGTGTTCAGAAAGGGAAAGTCTTTTAGGAAGCTTTTAGAAATGAAAGTTGAAGTGTATTGTTCAAGTAGACCTAAGGGCATGTGCAAATGCAATCATTGCAATTATTGTCAGCATAATTTATTGTGCGACTCATTTTACGTCGGGAATAGGAAATTTAAGGTAAAAAAACACTTCAATTCTATATCCAAAGGGGTGGTATATGGTGCTCTTTGTTAATGTTGTAAGGCATTCTACATTGGAAAGACTAGTCATCAGCTGAAAGAAAGAATTTATGAACACTTGAATGTCATCAAGAAAGGGAAGAACACCAATGCCTTGTGTAGGCATATTTCAGTTTTTTCTGACCACCAATTCAAGATTGTAGTGTTGGACTATATGGAATGGGATACAAGGGGTTTTAGTACAGAAGAACACCTCAACAGAAAAAAATTAATCTTGATTTTAATGTGTAATGCTCTTACTCCCCCTGGGCTTAATGACTGCTGTTCCATTACCCCAATCTTAAAATTGAAAAGTACGGAGGGGTACTTTATCAGTAATTTTTATAATTTTTTTATTCATTGTTGTAATATGTGTGGCACTATTTTTTTAGTCATGCACACTGTTTCAAACTGTTAGTACATTTTCAAGTTTTTAATTAATTAATTAATTTTTAATCATTTGTATTGGTCGGTTTTAACCACATGACTACAGGATGTTCCTTTATATTGTGTGGGTTATGTGATTACTGCAGTTCGGATGAAGTCCTTATGTAAGACAAAAGCGCTTGACTGCTGCTTTGCTCAGTAAATCTTTGGTGGTTGCTATTAGCTGTGTGGTTTATACTCGACTTGTGTGCTCCCCTGAATCTCCATCAATTTTTCTTGTCTGGTTCCTGGTTTCCTTGTTGGATGCTTCAAAGAGTGCTTTGGAAGGGGCCGATACTGTTTCCAGAAATGCAGCAACATATGTGGTAATAAGGAGGTATGCTTTGTTGCACTGTCAAAACTTTTCTTATGAGTTAAAAAAATGAGATAATGAATGCACCATTTGATTCTGATTGTGTGATTGGTAGAGCAGCTAATCACATCCTTAAACACAGTGATGATGGAGGTAAACTTATGCAAGAGGTGTCTAAAATGTTTCATATTCCCAAGTTTCCTTCCGTTAAGCAGCATAAGTTTTGACAGCCCAACAAACAAAAGTCCCAAACAAACAAAAGCCAAGGCACCAAAATGAAATTGCAGGATGGGAACTCCACTAAACCTAATAAGGGAGGTCCCTTTCTCAAAAAGTATACCCCCTTTCTAACCTATGACTATGCTGAAGCTCAGACCCCCATCTTTTCCAAGTCCGTCTCCTGGTGCCCCATCTCAAAGGTTAGCTCTCAAACAAGGTGGCCTGGCCATAAGTAGTTTCTGACAAATGGATGCTCAGCATTGCTGGCAGAGGTAACAGGTGTCAGTGGAAGGAACATCCACTTCAGTTCAAGGGGGTGCTCCCCTCACCCACTGGGCCAGACTTTATTTCTTTCTACACTTTGGCAAATACTGGACTCAGGGGTCATAGAACCAGTCTCTCCTTTGAAAAGGATGTAAGGTTTCTACTCCAGAATTTTCTTGGTTCCAAAAAAGAGCTGTCATAGCGACTGCTGTTGGACCATGCCTTCCTGATTATCTTTCTCAAGGTCTCTAAGGTCAAGATGCTCATCCTGCATACAGTGTTTTGTTTTGCTGAACTGCTGCTTCTTGGTGACCTGGAGTTGAAGAATGCATATCACTATATCCCCATACCTCTTTGCTTCATAAAATATCTGAGATTTATTGTGTCTGGTTCATGCTGTCATTTCTCTGCATTGCCCTTTGGGCTATCCATTGCACCTCGAGTGTTTACCAAATGCCTTTCTCTGATAGTGGCTCTTTCGTAACTCTTGGCATTCTTGTCTTTCTTTACTTGGACAACTTGCTGACATGTGCAGAGTCTGTATCCAGGTGTTTGGAATCACTATTGAAGGTCTCAAACTTACTCTCCCAGCTAGACTTTAAGTTGAACCTTTAGAAGTCATACTGGGCACCCTCTCAAAGACTCCTCTTCCTTGAGTGCTTATTTGACTCTAATGAAAGAATGACCTTACTTCCTTAAGACAAGGTCCTGTCTTAATAGATGGTGTTTCAGGAATTCTTCAGGAGGAACTTCACCTTAACAAGAGAATTCCTAAGTACTGTAGGATTTTCAGTGTCCATGGTTCTCATGATATCACTGGCACATCTCTATAAGAAAAAAAAATTCAGTGGTATGTCCAGAATTGTTAGACCTAGCATCTACATTCCCTGGAATCTCAGTTACTAGTGATGCCTTTCATCAGATGAGTGTTACAGTGGTGGAGAACACAATTGAGTATCTTTCTGAGACTTCCCTTCTTGTGCATTTGGTCCAGACAGTTTTGTCTAAACTTCACTTGGGGAGCAATGCCAATAGGAGTACAATTGCAGGCCATTTAGGTGCCCAATGATGCATGGAAACACATCAGTGTCAAGGAAATGTTGGCAGTGAACCACTCTTTGAAAGTCCTTCACCACTTATGGACTCCCAGTTCTCTTCTAGTGGTTATAGACAACACCACAGTGATCTAGTACCTCAACAAACAAGGATGTACAAGGTCATTCCCTCTGTGGCAGTTGGCCAGACTGATGTGCAAGATGGTTTTACAGAATTCTGTGACACTTCTGGCATTATACATTCCCTCAGAGCAAAACATCATGGCAGACAGACTAAACAGATCCTGGGCAGACCCACATAAGTGGCAATTCAAGGCAGTGGTGTTATAGGATCTATTCCAGATGTGAGTGACTCTTCAAATAGATCTTGTCACCTCCTTTCAAAACAGACAGCTGGAGAAATTCTGTTCCAGGCATTCCTGTAGCCATGCTTGAAGAACAAATGCTTTCTCATTCCCTTGGATGGGAATATTCCTGTATGCATTTCTATCCTTTCCACTGATTCATAAGGTACTTCTGAAGACTCACAAAGAAATGCCAGAAATCCCTGTGGTGACCCCTTATTGGCCCGGGCATTCTTTGTTCTCCCTTCTAATGGTATTGGACAAGGTGCAATAGTAACAGACTTCTTTACACTCTAAATTTACTCATACAGTCTCGGTGGTGACTGGTGCAAACCAGTTTGGAGCAGCTACAGCTAAGAACCTGGATTATTCAGTCTTGACTGCATTTCGGCACTTCCTTCATAAACATGTGGAGCAGGTGTTAAAGGATGCCTGAAAACATGCTACTACAAAATCTTATGTTTTCAAATGGATGAGGTTCCTTGAAACAGAGAGTTCCTTGAGGTTAACATCCCTCTGGTCTTGAAATATCTGAGTGAGCTATTTCAGGGCAACTTATTATATGCATCAACTAAGGTGGATTTAGCATCCATCTCTGCTTGTCTGCATATGTATCCCCACTTTCTTCTTCCCATTTTATATGAGACCACCCTTGCAAGCAAATTCTCTTTCATGGGATCTCAATTATGTTCTGGAAAAAATTGTCCTACCACCTTTCAAACCTGGAGCTTAGGCTGATATGAAGTTCTTAACATGGAAAACTGTGTTGCTTATTGTTCTGACATTTATAAAGGTGAGTCTCTGAGCCACAAGCTGTCATGGTGGACAACCTTATCTGATTTTGCAGAGGGATAGGGCTATGTTACACACTAACCCCTCTTTCATGTTGAAAGTGTTCTCAGAATTCACCCTCAGTCATTCTGTTAACTTCTCTGTGTTCTTCCCAGAGCCTAATAAGGGAGAGAATATACTTCAAACCTTGATTGTGTATCTGCAGCTCAGGTTTAACTTTGCCAAAACAAAACCCTTAAGGAAAGCTGAAAGGCATTTTATTTCCTACACAGGGACAAAGAAGGATCAACCTGTCCATATGCAAACAATTGCATATGGATGTCCTCTGGTATTGTTTTTTGTTATATCCCCTATGACAAGGTGAATCCAGGCTAGGTAAAAGCATATTCCACCAGGGACTTTTCCTCTTCAGTGGCTTATTGGAAAGTAGTGGACTCTAGAAATACTCTAGAGGCAGCAAGTTGGCTCTCGATTCATACCTTTAACAAACACTACAAGCTGGATGCCTTTTCTAAATCTAGAACAGACTTCACTAGGACCATTCTCTAGTTGCTTCTGGACCTATATCCTTCTTCCTTGCAGGTTGGATAATCTTTGGGAATGCACCCATGTGCCCAGAAAATTAAAAGGATCCTCTCTGTGGTTGTGAAATGCAGTTCCTGTGCTCTCAGGTGATTTGTCCATCACACCCATAGACAGACAGGGGAGGTGTTCTGAGCTTTGACAGACTGCCAGAGATAGGGTAGCAGGGCACTAGTACCTATATGCCAGCAAAACAGTGTGCTGTACAAACATCTGCTGTTACAGGTAAGTAGGATTTATGCAACAGTACTCTTTATACACCTGCTATGGTACCTCTAATTCATTACTGCAGAAATATGTCTGGTAAATTTCCTTTGCACAAATTTCATTTTTTGTAACTGGTAACTTGAATATATATATATATATATATATATATATATATATATATATATATATATATATATATATATATATATGTGTGTGTGTGTGTGTGTGTGTGTGTGTGTGTGTGTGTGTGTGTGTGTGTGTGTATTCAGGATATATTATTATACTCTAATATTGGTCTTATATAAGTTGTATATAACATAACTATGTTCAGTTCATTTCTCAGTGAAATGGTGTTTTAACATGAGGCCCATATTTTTCATTGCCATACATCTAATATTGTTAACATGTTTTTCAAATGTAAATTTACTGATGTTTGTAATGCCAAATCTTTGCACTCATGTACTACTTCGGAGGTTGGCCTGTCCAGTTATAAGGGCTGTCTTAGAGTCTACTTACGAAAATACTTCACCTGACATTTGTCAGGGCTGAACTGGAGCCCATAAGCATGTGCCTAGTTAGAAGCCACCTAAAAATCCATTTATAGCACTAATTATCATCGTTTGATACTGCAGTAAATCCAGTTTCGTAGTCATCTACAAACTTGTTTACCTAACAGTTTTGTGTAAGGGTGTAGTAGAAAACAATAAATTGAAAAGGAAGGGACCCAGTACAGAGAGAGAAATTCCCTGAATTACTGATAAATAATCAGAACAGACATCTTGTATGATAAGACAATGGGTTCAACCTTTGAGACAGTTAGTGATCCAGTTAATTAAATATGAATTAATTTTGTACCTTAATAAAATTTTGTGTATTGAATACTGGGCAATATATTAAATGCCTTTGCAAGATCGAAGAAAAGAACACTAGTAGTGAAACCCATATCCATAGTAGGGCTGATTTGATTGTAAATTTCTGCAAGATTAGTAAAAGTGGATGTCCTTCCATATCACTGTTGCAATATTCATAACAGAAGGGATCTCCTGCCAAGGACAGCCTGATGTATGGGCAATAAACTAAAGTCTTTAGTACTTAAAGGTGCCATACATCACATGTACACTCCCCATGCAAGACATAGGGTATAAAGTGACTTACGGATGGGCACGCTCAGAACTGAAAAAGCCCCAGGGGGAACAGAATGTCTCTAGGGACAAGGAAGAACATGTGCATCCAGAAGAAAAAAGAGATAAGAACCCCTTTGCCATTAGAGCAAGAAGAACAGGCTCGAGGGGTAGGAGGGAGGGAGTAAATACTGCAACAGTGAAGAGATAGCCAGCTACTGTTATCGTAAGATTTCACACAATTGTACTATATCCTTCTATTACTGTGGCAGTATTCATAACAGAAGGGAGAGCACAAAAAACAAAGAGGAAACTTGGGAGGACGATAGCACTGAAGAGCCCTGTAGAAACCCATGTAGGATAGCCCTGGAAATGAACATCCAACTTATAATGCTTTGTGAAAGTATAGACAGAAAACCAAGTAGTAGCCTCAAGGATGGAACTGGTATTCAGCCCCTTGAAAAAAAGCATGAGAGGAAGGAACAGCTCTGGTAGAATGAGCCTTTATTGATAAGGAAAGACATTTACCATGAAAAGAATAACAAAAAGAAATGGCTTTAGAGATACAGCAAGAGAGGGTCTGCTTAGAAACAGCTAAACTCAAAGCCTTGGGATGAAAGGAAACAAAAAGCTGAACAGATTAGTGAATAACTTTAGTTTTATCCAAATAATATCAGAATTGTGTATGCAAATCCAAGATAGATTGCAAAGGAAAATTAAGGCAAATGAGTACACTGATTAAGGGACAACTCATTGACCACCTTGGGCATAAAAGAAGGATTAGTATGAAGGGTCACCCTGTCTCTGTGGAAAACTAAGAAAGGAGAAACAGCCTTGAGAACCTGAAGTTCAGATGCCCTCTTGGCTGAAGTGAATGCCAAAAGAAAAACAGTCTTCCAGGTACAATATTGTAAGTAAAGTGGAGCAGCAGGCTCAAAAGGAATCAATTTTTCAAGATGAAAATTGAAATCCCAGGAAGGTGGGATAGGCTTTCTGGAAGGTTTGATACGAAGGATATCTTTTAAGAAATTGATTCAAGGGCATATAAGCAGAACCTGCTAACAGGTGAGCTTTAGTTGAAGAAAATGGCAACCCAGCAAGGAGCAGATCACACAAATAAAAAAGAACCAGAGGAACCTCCACAGATAAGCGATCCTGATGATGAGAAAGGCACCAGACAGAAAATGTCTTCCATTTGGACACATATGATTTCCTGGTAGTGGACTTCCTGGCCTCCTGCAGGACCTGAAGCACGTTCACAGAAGAGAGGTGCCTAAAATGGATCAAAACCCTATCACCCACAGAATCAGTTGAAGAGTCGACAAGTGATGATGGATAAAAGACCCCTTGTCTTGTGTGGGATGATCCACCCTGTGAGGTTACTTGTGGTGATTGCCCTGGCCAAATGAGAAAAAAGGTCCAAGTAATGAAACATATAAAAATAGCAGTCAGACCACCAGGCTGAGTCACACTTTTAATGAAAACATAAAGTAAAATCACAAAGATATAACCTCTTTTGGGTCTAAGGCCTTCATCAGATAAAAACACAATTCAAACAAAGTCAAATTTAAATAAATAGTAACCAATCACATTCTAATGTTGCACTCCCCTCCTTTTTAGGACTGGTTTAAGTGGTATGACATTATTCAGACCAGGGCTTTGTCAGCTGCTAACTCTATGATCCATTTCATCTCATTGTATTCTGTATTGCTAACTATATCTCCTCCCCTAATATTAATGTGTATAACTTGCAACACCATAAACCTAAAATTATGTCCAGGGTTGTTGTTCAAATGCTGGAAAAGTGCATTATGTATATTGTACAATCTAATGGCTGAAAGGTGCTTTAAAATTCTTTCTTTTAACATACAGTTAATTTATCCTACATAGAATGAGGTACAACACTGGCAAATAGCTAAATAAATAACATTTTATGTTTTGCAATCCACATATTTATTCAAATAATCTTTACCTGTTAATGGGTGTATAAACTGATTATGTTATATAATGTATGGGCAAGCTTTACATAGTCTACATTTAAAAGTTCCTTTTTGTTTGGGTTGGGAGGGTGGCCTAATGGTTAAGGTGTTTGCCTTACAAACACAAGGTACAGGGTTTGAATCTCACAGGAGATAAATGGCTAGGCTTAAAATGGCTCAAAAGGGCAGTTAGCCTAGTACTAATCTATGAACCTATGAACCTATTTGTTGAGTTATTCTTCTCTGAATAGTTCTATGCTCTTGGCTAAACAAGTCCTTCAAATTCTTATTCCTTCTGAATCCAAATGAAGGACTCCCTCCCACTATATTGCCTATTTTGCCATCAGTCAGCAGGATCTTCCAATTATGTTTAATTATTTCACATATACTACCTGCATCATTGCTGTATGTCAACATCAAATGAACATTCATATCATTCCTGTTTGTATTATCTGCACTAAGTGTATTACCCTCTGGTGGTATTTTAACTGAGAACCATGGTTTAGCTTTACTCTCTCCTGTGGGACCTGCTACTGTTAATGATTTTTTTCTGCCTTACTAGTCTTATAACCTCTTTTATTCAAATTAATTCCTAAGTCCATAATCTCCCTCTCAAAGTGCACATCATTATTACAAAGACGTGAATTCCTGTTCACCTGTCCCTTGAGTATATTATCAAAAGTGTGTCTCAGATGCATGCTATCATAAGCCAGAATGTTATTCTTCCAGCAACTTTTCTTATAAAGTGATGTATTGAAGTTACCATCACTATCCCTACTTAAGCATATATGAAAAATATCAATGCTGTCAGTTGAATGACGCATAGTGAATCTCAAAAAGTTTGTACTGGACTCCAAGTACATCACAAACTGTTCTAACTCATTTGGGGTGCCCCTCCACAGGAGAAAAATGTCATCCACAAATTTTACATAGTGACATATTTTTTTCTTCCATCATGCATTGTATCAGAAATCTACTTCTTCCCCATAAGCTAGTACAAGGTTTGCATGATAACTGGCACACTGAGTGCCCATCACAATCCCCTGCCTCTGTCTATAATAATTACCATAGCACAAAAATACATTATTTTCCAAAACCAATCTCAATACTTCACAGACAAGTTTTCTCTTGTTGACTTTGGAAGGCACCTTATTAGTTAGTATGAAATCAATGACACGTGTTCCATATTCATTACTAATAACAGTGAATACATTCTTAACATCTGCTGTCACTAATAAATATTCTTGATTGCCATTTACATGCAGAAATTCATGCAAACTAGTTAAAACATTACCAGTATCTTTTAAAACCCTGGGAAAAACCTGTAGGATCTGCTTTAAGGTACATTCCACCCATATGGATACATTTTCTATGATCCATCCCCTCCCTGAGACAATCGGTCTCAGTGGAGGGTTCTTTAAATCTTTCTGCACCTTTGGTAGCGCCTTGAACACTGGAATAACTGGATGTTCTATCAAAAAAAGAGAAACAAGGGGGAACCAATGCTGTCTGGGCCAAAAGGGAGTCACTAGCAAGATTTTGGAGAGTCCTGCCTGATCTTGTCCAAGACGCATGGTAACAGAGGACAGGGAGGGAAATCATACAGAAACATCCCCTTCAAGGAAAAAACAGAGCATCCAGTTTCCAAGCGAGAGGACTTGGGACTCTGGAATAGATTAGAAGAAGTTGGCTGTTCAGCAGGGAGGCAAAGAGATCGACCTGAGGAATACCCTACTGAGAGACATTGCCCAGGAACACATCTCCGTGAAACATCCATTTGACAGCTTGTCAGCTGGACCTCCTCAAAGAGTCTGCCACTAGATTGTGCTCCAAGCAAATGTAAACAGCCTGAAGACTCTATACTGGACAGCGAGATGCCAGATCTGAAGAGCTAGTCTGTAAGAAAGGTAGGACTTTGTACCTCCTTGCTTGTTGACATTCCACGTCACTGAGTTATTGTGTGAAAATTTTGAGGGTCCCAGGATGAAAGAGGAAGTGAAAAGCTTGAACAGCTAGAAACAGAGTCCTCGTCTCATTTATATTGACATGGACTGATCTCTGATGAAGAGAGGAGAGACCCTGAACCTTGAGAGAATTGAGGGAAGACCCCCTTCTCCTTTCTGAGACATCTGTAAAGAGCTCTTGAGTCAGGGCTGGAGCCTGGAAAGGAAGCCCTAGGTTGAAATAAAGTAGATGAATCCACTATTTAAGATCAAACTTTAGATAAGGAAGAAATGGGACTGAGAAGTCCAGGCAGTGGTAATGTTGGAGCCACACTGACTTGAGGAACAATGTAGTTTTCTCATATGAAGCCTCGCCAGAGGGAGCATGGGAATGGTGGAAGGCATGAACCCGAGGACTCTGAGAAAGTTTCTAGCTGTGACTGAAGCCAAAGACAGGAGAGACTGGAAAAAGGTGATAAGAGACAGGGCCTTGGGTGCAGGCAAAAATGGCAGAATGGGGATGGTCTGTATCCTGCAACCAAGGAAAACATGATCCTGAGAAGGATTCAGAGCTGATTTCTGAAAGTTTATGCTGAACCCAAACTCTGCAATAAGGAAGTAGTACGGTTCTGAAGCAGACCATCAGGGAAGAAGCTTGAATGAGCAGATCTTCCAGATAAGGAAAGATCTGAACCCATCTCATCCTACAGAAGGCAATGACATGAGTGAGGCATTTAGTGAATACCCTTGGGGCAGTAAAGTGGTCAAATGAAAACGTAGACAACTGAAAATGCAAGGAAGAAACAGAGAAATGTAAAAATTTCCTGAAAAGGGGATAAATGTGAATATGAAGGTAGGCATCCTTGAGATCTAGAAAAATGAAAAAGGCCTGGGGAAGTAGAGGGGGAAACAAGGTCTCAACAGACAACATCTTAAAGGAAGGAATCTTGAGAAAGTTGTTTGTCTGGGAAAGGTACAGAATTGGTCTCCAAGTGCCCTACTTTCAGGGAACTAAAAACATTTTGGGACAAAACCCCATCCCCACCCAGGCAGGGGGGTACAGCTTGAATGGCACACTTGATCAAAAGGGAATGAATTGCCTGTGGGAAAAGAGGAAGTTGTTCCCGAGGATGTTGAAGGATACCCAAAAAAGGAGGAAAGGATTTCCAAACCATGAAATACACCTGGTGGATAATGGAAAGAACCCAGGAGTCTTTTGTGATCCTTTACAATTTGGAAGAGACAGAGAATGATAGAGGGCTAAGGGAACTTGACCGAGGGAAAGGGGAAGCAAATTGCCAAATGGAACCTGGCTTATCTTGAAAGGAAGGTTTCTAGGAAGTAGGGGCTTGAGCAAACTTAGCAGGAGGCACATATCTAGATCCTTTTAACCTTTGAGTGGAAGGTGAGACTGCCTGCAAACAAAAGTAGATTTAGAGGAGTAATTCCTCTGAAACTTTGAAATATGAGAAACAGTGATATGTTTCAACTTCTGCAAGGCTTTGCCTTTATCCTGGAGAGACTTAAAATGTCCAGCAGCAGCACCACCAAAAAATAATTTTGTTTTTCAAATGAGCATTAAATAGTTTGGTCTTAATGTCATCAGGCAAAGCTTGAAGACAAAGCCAAGAGTGATACTTGAAAAGCTGCATTTAATAGATGGCGAACAACTTCAGAGGTGGAGCCCAAGAGGGAAAGAGCAAAAGCCTTCTCCTCAGAGTCAGGAAAATCAGAAATCCCTTGAAAAACCTTAGAAAGAAAGGTCAAAACATGCCTAATTATATGAGTGCTTTTAGTTAATGGCCCTAAAAGATAAAGTGGCAACAGTATAAACTTTTTCGCCCGACCTCTCCATGGCCCTACTATCCTTATCTGAAGGAAGCAGCTTGGTAGAGGGCAATAGTTTGGAGGGCTTGTCAGAAGAGACAGGCACTACAGAAGGGTCAGCAGAAGGGCATTTGAACAGTAATTCACATTCATCAGGCACCTTATAAAACCTGCCAGTTTTTTTTTTTTTGGGGGGTGGGAGCTGGTGGCCAGAGAAACTGCTAAAATGGTAAACAGGAAGACAGCCATAAATGGGGCAACAACAGAAGTTTTTGGAGACTCCATCTGAAGGCACTCATAATACCTTTTCTGGTTATCAGAGACGAGATCAATCCCACTTAAAGAATTCCATTATACTGGTAACAGTGACCCCAAAGGAGAGTTTCTCTAAAGGGGAATCTGGACTAATAGAATTCCCTTCGTCTGAGCCATAGTCCAAGGGGGAAGCAATTTGAGAAGAGTAGGTTAACGCTCTTTCCCCAAATCCTGATCCTCATAAGAGGAATCCAGCTCCCTTGGTCTTTTAAGAGGAGTAGAAGACGAGGCAAGAGCAGGCACAGATACCCCTTGAGGATGCTTAAAGCCATTAAAGCATTAAAGAACTCCTGAGTAAAATGCTGCTATTCTCATTGGGGTTCCTTAACTGCATGGGAAATATGTTTGGTTTTCTGTTTCTTTTTCTGTGGGGCATCTACATTTTTGGCCTTCTTGGCTGACAGCTGTCATTTGGGATGGGAAGACTCAGCCATAGCAACTTGAGCCAAAGTTTAAGACGTTGGTTTTCAGGGTAAATAGATAAGGAGGAGAGATGACTACATGGGGTCCTGAGGACAAAAGTTTGGCAGACAGAACACTGCATATGGTTGTGGGAAGGAGCATCAAAACCGATTAAGTCAAAGTAGGCATATTCAGAGGATATAGCTGTAAACAACGGTTTGATGAGCTATTATTACATGTCTTCTTGTGATGTAATCACAACACAACACTAAAGTGAGATCACAATGAGAACATTTTCTGCAAAAATCTAGAACATTTGAAGTTGGTGATTTGCTGGAATTTTGAAAGCAGGAAAAAAACAGTTTGATATCCGTGTCTTCAGCCTTAAATATTCATAACTTCATAGGTTGGTACTAGGCTATCGGCCCTAGGGCCAATACAAGCCTAGACATAACAATATCCTGGCTATTTCTTCCCACAATATTTACTTCCCTGGACCCCTTTTATTAGTACAATTTGTGAGTTGGTGAATTTACTCAACAGAAATTCAGGACTTAAAATTGAATTATTGAAAACAAGCCGCGCTGTCTACCCTTTACATGCTAATAGACCACAGAAATGGGAAACAGGTCAGTTGGAACACCTTTTCTAGTCTTTGGACATTGTTTACTACAAGTCAATACAGTTGCCACTATAGAGCCAGAGCACTAAAGCTGTTTTTTTATTAATTATTTTTGTTTATTAGAAGGGCTGACTCCAGAGTGTACAAGGGTTATCATAGGGGACCCTGATTTAGGCTTATGAAAAAAGCAAAATTCTGGTTTTGAGAGCTGAAATTTAGATTATTAGTTCTCAGTGTAGTTAACAGTGATTTATAGTCCCTACTTTTTCTTGTCATTTTTTGGTGCTTCTATAAAGAAGTGAAATCAAAACCAATTAGATTTGTTGAACACAGAGTAAAACAAAATGACAGAGGAACAAACAATAAATATCAGAAGAAATACAAGTTATGGTAAAATAGTTCTTCAGTCTAAAATGGCAAATTCCATGAAGTTTCTTATTTTTTCCAGTGCTCTGATAGTTCATCTTTAGTTATTTACACGTGCACACACACACACACACACACACACACACACACACACACACACACACACACACACACACACACACACACTTTGAGTGAGATTCAAAATGATGGTACTCGGTACATAAGTTTGATACACATTTTAAAAGATTGATGTTCAGGAAAATGATTTCTGCCAGATAACCTATAAAAAAAGACAATTTGAAAAAGCATTTCCCTTGTAGATTTGTAGTGATCATGAAGATACAAAGCACAAACAGAGTACTTATGAGATCCACTGTTTGAAATATTCAGTCCATGTTGTTAGTGCAATGATAAGAAAAGTGATTTGTTCGATTATGTTTCTTAGGTGAACCATAATCTTAAACCACAACACTGTTTTTTTCATTTCACCCCCACTTCCCACAAATTAATATAACACATCAGTCTAATTCAGAATGACATACTATATAACTGAGTTACACCTGGTCTGTATGAGTAACCTATGATACATTTCTATTAAAAGGTGAAAATTATACTGATGTGTTCTAAAAATCATACAAAAAAGAAGGTTGCTTAATGAGACAGCTGGTTTACAGCCAAAACATTTTGGAGGCTTTTCAGTTTTAGGAAATCATTTAGTATAACTAGCATAGCATTTAGTATAATTTGGTTTTGACTGACAGCAACACCAGAAGGCGGAGAGTTATTTTCCCAGACCAGCCATCACCATTTGTATTATATTACTTGCATTGTAATAGAATATGAGGAGGGTGCTGCCCTTCTCAGGCTTCAGCCTTCAAAATGGGTTTACTACAAGGGCCTAAGTCTTAGGTGCTCAAAGGCTACTGTTTCAAACATGAGGACTCAAGTATCCTGTAGCTTGCATGGATTGCTGCTCATGCTTGAACTTGAATGAGTTAGTTTTCAGGTCTTTTGGAAATATAAAATTAATGAAAGTAAAATAAAGGCTATAGTGATAAACTACATACCCACACATTAATTGGTTCAGCAATACTCATATTTACGGAGTCATAATAAGATAAAATATTTATATGTATGGATTAAAAAAAGATTCTGTTATGGCAGCTAACGATATGTGGGAAGAGACTAAACAAAATATAATACAAAACCCGAGAAACTAGAGCTGTTATTATGGATATGGTTAGTAAGATACAAAAATGTGAAAATGTACTAGTCTTTTTAATCATATATAGTTCAGAAATATTTTAATCAACCAGAATAGAGGCTGTAGATAGTAATTAAGGAGTTGAAGGAATTTATTTAAGAGGGAAGGGCAAGAGTTATATGAGATAATGTGATTCTCCGTGGACACTAAGGTAGTTTAAGGTTGTTTGATTTGAAAGGATGCTCTAAAGCTACACAGTTAAAGTTCATATACATAAAACAACACAAATAGGAGTTCTGGCAGGGAGCAGCAGATATGCTGTGAGATAGAAAACAAGTAAAGCTGACATTCCTTGTCCAAACATGGTAGTCACATTTGACAAGGTGAATATCGCAGCCATAGGGAGGGAGCGTACATTAGGGTTTCAAGCAGCAATAAGGATGGCAGTTTGGGCTTAGGAAGTGGTATGGGAGTTTTAGGGTTAGGGAGCAAGAGGTGAGTTTAAGGTTAGGGGCAGGAGGGGACCTTTAAGTTTAATTGGTGGAAGGGGAATTTGGTGTAGTGATCAGGAAGTTTGTTTAGTGAGTGAGAGTGGAATTTTAGTTTTAGAGTGTGATCAGGGACTGTAGGGTTTAGGAAGGTGTGGAGTTTTAAAGTTAAGGACTGAGGACTCAGGTTAGGGTAAAGAAATGGATGGGAGTTTTAGGAATAGAGTGAGAGCTGTGTAAGGATATTCAGTTTAAAAGGGTCAGGAGTCAGGAGAGCTAAGTAATTAAGACTGGGTTTGTGGCAGCTAGGGAACTTGCTGTTTTGAGGAAGTGGCAGAAAGCAAGAGTGTTGCAAGCTATTAGCAGGTGAACACTTGTAGGGGACACCCTTCAAAACACACACAAATACAGATGATATCTGCTTAGCTGGTGGCAATTCAGATGTATGTTAATGGTCCCATGGCAGCACCAAGGAATGATAGGAGAGTTTCTTTTGTGTCTTGGTGAAATTTCCCCTGGTCAGGGCCATAAACTCAATCCATCACTGCTGCCCAGTACACAAACTACAATAAACAATATGTTAGATACTTCCTGTTATGTTAAATGTGTAATGCTGCCTAAAGAGGAAACAGCACTGTAAATGCAGAGATGCAGAGTGCATGTGTGTGTGTGTGTGTGTGTGTGTGTGTGTGTGTGTGTGTGTGTGTGTGTGTGTGTGTGTGTGTGTGTGTGTGTGTGTGCGTGTGTGTGTGCGTTTGTACGCGTCTGCATGTGTGCGTGCGTGTGTGCATGTGTGCGTGTGTGCATGTGTGCATATGTGTGTGTGTGTGTTGTGTCTATGTGCATGTGTGTTTGAGACCAAATATGGCATAGGTCCAGTGGGATCTAACAGACCCAGAAACTGAATAAGCAAATTAATTAACAACTTCATGATATTCCCTCTCACATTAGTGTGTAATAATCCTGATGACTATTTTGTACAACTACTGACCACATCATTTATTGGGAGATGAACATAATGTTTTGTGCAATTCTATACTTATAAAGTGCTGCTTCTACCCAAGTTTATTCAGGGTATGAAGTCTGTGTCTCAGACTGGCAGAGATGGACCAGTAGAAGGGACTATGTTTTCTTCCTTTCCTGTAATAAATTATTTCTTATTTTGCTTACAGATTTTTTTTTTTTGTTTGGGGTCCCATTTTATAAAAACATTAACACACACACTGAGATATGGGTTATATATCAAACCATGATAGAAATGGGATTTTGTACATACCTGGATGCGCTTTTATCAGGATAAAATGTACACATAATTGTGTGTCAATGGTTATATGTAAGAGGGATTCTTAGATGAGCTTCATGTTGCAGTGTGTTGATTAGTCACAGCAACATAATGCTGATACTTTGGAAAGACTCAGAAATAGGGTTCTGGGTACATGCAATGCATCTGATATGAAAAAGGCATTAAGGGCAGGGATCTGTACACAGCAGTGTTTTATTTTACACAGTATATTGACTCTGAGGAGACCATACGTGCTCATACATATATGTGAGAAAATCTGTTTGAGGTGCAGGGCAGAAGTACTAACAAAGACAAAAAAATAACAGGATAAAATGATGTGGAGGCTGTTATACAGAGAATAGCCACATCAGATATTTGGTGTAGCAGCTGGTCCATTTGCTGGCTCTGTGCTGGGGCCACTCCTTTTCGGCATCTACTTCTCTGAAATCAAGGCCAATGTCAAAGGCCTCGGGCTGACCAAGTCTGCAGAAGAATGCAAACTAAGTGCAGTCATATAATCTCCCAAAGATGCAAATACTCTCCAAGAAGGCTTGACACAGACTAGTAACAAATGCCAGAACCACTGTGTAAAGTTTAATGTCAGGAAATGTATAATAGTATCCTTTGGGAAGACAGCTGATGCTGGAAACTGCCACATCGATAATACACCCTTAAGAGTAGACCCAGTGGTCAGGTATTTGAGAATGCCTGTATACAGTAACCTGGCATTTGGCAATCATATGTCTATGGTAGTAAGAAAATCATTCTGCGTTGCACAACTTATAAGTAGGGGTATGTCATCTTAAGTCCAAGGATGTCATTGCTCCACTTTACTCGACCCTCATCAGATCAATGAGTACAACACCTCCTTTGTTATGTACCAGAACAGGCATATGCATCAACAGGAGTGTCCACAGAGGTTCATCACAAAAATAATACAAGGAATAAACAACATGTTCTACATGGACTACATCAAAGCCCTATCCCTGTATCCTGTCTCCTACATACTACAGAGATGCGATCTATGCCTGGCCTGCAAAGCATCCTTTGATTCCTCTCTGATGGACCTGTTGCACATCTGTAAAATAAATACCATCAGAATTACTTGATCTAGGTACCTAAACCTTGTCTGGAACATAAATAGGACATGTTGGAGGTATGGATATGTATCTCAGAGACTACTCATTCTCTAATCAGATTCAAGCATTACTTGGACCACTGGAAGGGAAATCAGAAGTTTAGTCCTTGTTTGGCACCTATGTCTCTGAAAGACAAAACCATTCTATAAATGCTTGACCACCCACACCCAAACCTACATGTACCCCTTAAAATAATCATAGGGTATCAAAACTTGTATATGCATTTGGGAAGCTTGACTAGGCTTAAAAGGGTCCCTGGTATTGTTAGTCAAGTAATCACATATGAACTTATGAGAAGTTGACAGAAGTGAATATGATCATAGGATCATAGGAGGTTACTAGGCTAATGGCTCTGAGCCCCTTACAAGCCTAGCCAAGAGTTTATCCCCAAAAAAGAAACCTCAGTCAGCACCTATTGCCCCTGTCAATGAGGGACACAGGTGGAACCCCTGGGATAAATTTGTGGTTTCCCATCCACTCATCAAGGTTGTGCTTGAAAGGGTCAGCCAGGTACTCTGTTTGACGTGTATGGGAAGTCCATTCCTGAGAAGGGGCAGGCTCTGGGAGACAAACCTGTTTCTCCAGCAGGTTTTGTTGATGTTGCATATTAGATTTAGGCCTTTTGAGCAGGTAATGCATGAGGAGCTAGACTTACAGATATGGAACATCTCTAGTAGGGTCGGGTCCAAAATTGCTTTGTAGGCAAGACACAGATCACCTCTGAGCAATCTGTAAAATACTGAGTAGTGATAGTGATTTGAACCTATCTACATAAGACAGGTGTTGGAGGCCATGGATTCTCTTTCTGAGGTACTTCTGTGGCCTTTCCAGTTGGTGCAGGTGTTTGGAGAGATACATAGCAAACAGGGCGTTCAACTCAATTATTGGACTAATGAGGGAGGAATACAGAGGTAATAACCTCCTTTTTTCTAGATGAAATTCCTTTACTTATGAAATGAAATGAACCAAGTAAAAGGCTTTTATGACCATTGCCACTACATGATGGTCGAATGTGAGAGTGTTGTCAACCTGAGACCCAGGTCACTCACCACAGCTTGTGTGCTTAGGGGGTTGCCATTGATGTAGTAATCAGAAGGGGGCCATGTTTTTACTGAATCACATGATAATACATTTTTTTGCTTTTAACTTAAGGCCATGACTTGGCACCACTCATTTATTGCTCTGAGACCCTCTTGCAGTATGGTGACATCATTTGAGGAATCAACGACAGCACCCAACTTACAGTTGCCCACAAACTTGATCAACAACAGCTCTTTTGTCTTTGCTTGGACCTCTGAGAAGTAGATGCCAAACAGTAGACGTCCCAGGAGAGATCTCTAGTGAACACCACTAGTAACAGGTCTGTTGTCCTCTGATTTCACACAGAGCTAATTGGAGGAAGGGTACTGAGCAAAACTCTGATCTGTGATATATAACATTAAGTATCCTGTTTTTTGCTTATTTTTACTAGTTGTTGCTTATTACAGATATCCATAGCACCTTTATTGTCTGCTGCATAC